>NW_019737395.1:74110-202349 GCF_002891405.2 Cryptotermes secundus
AATCAATCAATCAATAAAAGTGATTAAATTGTGCAGCCAGAATGTATTACAAGCATAGCAGTGTTCATAGCCTCTAACAGAACTCTGCAAAAACTCGTTTGCTATTTTGAATATATTCTAAGATGTAATAAGAGATTTATTTGGGACATGAAATTAACATCATAGTAACATATCTTATTACATATATTACCTTTATTTTGAAATATGTGACTGAAAGTTGTTCTCCATCTTCAGCTTGCCCAAGTGAACTCATAACAATATCATATTTCTTCTGCAGCTGGCTGATTTTCAATTCACATGCTTTGATGTCAGCTATTAAGTGAGATTTCTCTTCACTCAAGTTTCGTTTCTGAATGAAGAGGACATCTTTGTGCACACCAATCTCCACTTTCCGCTCCTTCATAGCCTGAATTTGTGTTATAAAGCAGTGTCAATTTATGAACAATGTTTCTTCATTGTGATGCAGAAATACAATTTACATATATGTATATACAAGTCATTTAACAATATTGATTCATATATAGCCTCACAGTAGGCTCTATACAAATATTTTTTGTGAGACCAATATATGACTAACATCTATTGGCATCTTAACAAAATCCCCTTTCTCTTATTCTCATATTGTGATTCATATAAATAATTTCATATTTATTACTGATATCTATTAATTGACCAATGATAAATGAGTAAACATGCTTCTGGAGTCCATCTGCACCTCAAGCTGATTTCAGGCAGTACTTTATACACATGTGCCAACTTCCGAGTTCACTAACTTTACAATTTGCTACCTCCATGATTAACTTCATAGTTTGCTAACTTCAAGCTCACTTACTTAATAGTTTTTTAACTCTGAAGCATCAGTTTTCCAGTTTTTTAACTTCCCAGTTCACTAATTTAACAGTTTTCCAACTACCCAGTTTGTTAACTCCACATTTCACTACCTTAACAGATTGCTAATTTACAAATTCACTAAATTTTCAAGCTTGTAAATTCCCAGTTCACGAATTTAAAAGTTTTCTATGTCCCAAGTTCTGTCTCTAATGTAGTGGACAAATTCAGACCCACCTCTATAAAGTTATTTGGTAAGTATCCATATATACAACAGCCAAACTCCATCCCTTCATCTGTCTGTCAAACCCATTGTTTCTTCCACATTTCATGTCATAAAAAATGGTAAAGACAAAAAATAGCCTGCTTAGAGGGCCAACCCTGTTACATTGAATGTGGGCTGTGAGTCCATGTCAGTTTCTTTCTCCATAATTTGCCCCATAAGGCAAGTACTGGCACTATGACAACAATGAGTACATAACTTTCATATATTTCATAGTAACCACAGTAAGACAGCAAGTTTACACTAAACAAGATTTACAAGTTTGTAATGGTAGTATATTAATATAATTATTGCCGTTTTGAACATTATCATTCATCCTGTCTGATTCCATAGAGCACAAGACTGTTCTTCTCCTGAAAAAGTCCCTGATTGCTGAGGTCTGCCAACAGCTACGACCACAAGGTTCTAGGCCACCTAAACTCTATGGGTTGCCGAAGATCCACAAGCCTGATGTTCCATTAAGACCCACTGTGAGCACTATTGGTTCTACTACCTATTGCTTGGCCAAACACTTGGCTGGCCTACTGAGCAACAACACTGGCAACTGTCCACACCACATGAGTAACTCAATGGAATTTGTCCACACCTTGGGTTCTCTCCAAGTTGATCCTCATGGCTTAATGGTCAGTTTCGATGTGGTGTCACTCTTCATGAGGGTGCCTATAAAGGATACTATGGATCTGCTAGGATGACATTTCGAAGAAGATATCTTGAGACTCTTCTGCCATGTCCTGACCACCTCATATTTCAGCTTCAATGGCCAATTCTAGGAACAAACCGATGGTGTGGCGATTGGCTCACTACTCTCCAGTCATCGCACACTTATACAGGGTGTCCCGGGAGGGTGTTCCTTATGTTAAAGTATGCCGATATAACCCAAAACACCTATGTCCAAAGTTGAACGATTACGGAGATAATGGCCCCAGAAAAGTGTGGTCTTCTGGCGGGTCCATGCACTGTACCTGTCAGCTGACAAGTTTTATCGATGTTTGTTCTTGAGTGTGGTGATAATGGCTCACACTAGCCGCATACACTCGCATACCAGAATGCGCAGTCACCCATGTTACATCAGTGTTTGCAATTCATGTGTCATGTATAGTGCTTGGAACCCTAATGACAACTATGAGATGGCGTGCAAGTTTTTTTGTAGTTCAATTTAATGGCTTCATGCCACTCACATGTTAGTTTGATGTTACGTACATTATTAACATTACAGAAACCACATATTCCTGCCAGTTTTAATGTGTATTTGGTAATCAACAAGTGTGTAACACCTGTCAAAGTTTCACACTTCTCTGGCCATTATCTCCGTAACCCCTCAACTTTGGACATAGGTGTTTTGGGTTATATCAGCATACTTTAACATAAGGAACACCCTCCAAAAGTCTGGCACATTTCTCCTGGGACACCGTGTATAAAGTAGGCCCTACAAAAATTCTATGCATGTGAAATTCCAAAGACAGGCCATTTTGGCATGGGAATATAATTCTTTTTTAAATGGTCGGACCCACAGAAATTGTGATGTGAGGGTCATGTGAGTCCAAGAACATAGAGATATTAAATGTACACATATGTATGCATGTGTAAGTAACCATCAGAACAACAGAAACAGTTCCTGCAATTGCAGTGCAGATTATTTGTATGGGTACACCACACATGTATAGCCTGTCTGTCACACACCACTTCTCCCAATGCATAATGGAAAAAGATAGTAAATATAAAACATGTTCCTCTTGGAGAGACAACCCTAAGGAAATTACTCAGTTTCTTATATTTCCAAAATTAGGTACAGGAGTGTCTTAAAAATTTGTACAGTAGATGTATAAACTGTCTTGTTTTACCCAAATGTTGCAGCACAGAAAAAAAATGGTTAATACAGGTGCTAATTTTGTTCTTGGGTTGTAACACAACGTGGTTGTGGTTATGTGCTGAAGATTTGGAGGTACATGCAGCCTCTGAAACAATATCAGCATGTGTCAACTGTTTTTTTTTTTTTTTTTTTTTTTTTTGCAGTTTCACCTGCAACACTATGTTCTATAAAATCTACTAAAAGTTATTCACTTTAAAGGATTTCACTATGTGAAAAGTGCAGCAAGATACTACAATATAATATAATGGCAACATGGCCCACAACCTTTCAGTGTAACAACCCAAAAATAAAATCAGTATCAATAATTTATCATTGTGAAAATCTGAAATCAGTACTGGTGAGCTACCTTTGGAAAAGCAACTGACATCCTTCTATTTCAGTGAAGAGGCACTGGGTACCAAAAAGATGAATATGGCTCATTTCCTAATATCTATCACATTATGAATAATTTTACATTTGTGCCATTTGGAAAAATTCCATCCTGTGTGAAAGTACAATAATTAAAGGTACTGTGAAGAACCTGGCCAAAAGGAAAAGCTAAAAATTACAATAGATTATGGTTGGATGTCTTTCCATTTTCAGCCCACTTTCTATATTCTGAAACTACAAAACTAGGCCGATGAGATCACCTTAACTTCTGTGTATCTGTGTGTCTGCATGTGTATCCCCCTTATCCACTTCTTAATGTCTAAACAAATGTTTATGAAACTTGGTATATATAATGGCACCTGAACCCATCTCAGTGGCATACTTCATAAATCCCTCCCATCATTCTGTATGTCTGTATGCATATCCTCCCTATTGTTGCTAGGTACCGTCTCAGTAAATATGTTTCTGCAACAACAGAAGAACTGTTGAATAAGCTGTTTCCCATGTGGTCCATGTCATATTAAAGGAGAGACTGTGAGTTTGTCTGTGTGTATCCTCCCTCCCTCACTGCTAGGCAACAGCTTGGTAAATACATTCCTGCAGCAATGAAGAATTATTGAATGCGTCATTTTCTATGCAGTCTGTGTCATATCAAAAGAAAGTTGGCGATTCCCTCCGCCCCACCCCCGGGAACTTCTTATTTTTTTAAGATTGCTTAGTCATGTATTCAAGCTGCTATGAANAAATACATTCCTGCAGCAATGAAGAATTGTTGAATGTGTCATTTTCTATGCAGTCTGTGTCATATCAAAAGAAAGTAGGCGATCTTCCCCCAGAGTTTCTTGTTATTTTTTAAGATTGCTTAGTCATGTGTTCAAGCTGCAAGGGTATACTACAATTTTATGCACATGAAGTTCCAAAACAGGCATGTTATTTTAGTGCACGAATACAATTTTTTTATATAACTACCCCACAAGAAATGGGCAGGTCCCAGAAATAACGTGTTGGAGTACAAGAACCTATAGATGTTACATTTTCTGAGCAGTTTCTTCCACTGCTTTGCAGACTTTTCTGTGAAAAAAAAAATTCAGAAATTTGTAGATGTGTAAGGTTCTTAGATTTCCAAAGACAGCAGCAATAGTAATATACTGAAAATGTGGTAATCTCATTCAATGTAACTTACAGCATCCAATTCAAGCTTCTGCTTCTCCAGTGTGTGTACTTTATTCCCTTCTTGGGCTATTGCTCTTTCAGCCTGAGCCACCCTGAGAAGAAGAATATTCTCCTCCACCTGCTTCTCTTGATTGTGAACCTTGTTGAGCTTCAGCTGTTTCTGTCCACCATCTGTTAGCAGGATTTTATCCTGGCGTTTATCTACCAGCTTTTCTAGCTCTGCTGAACCTGCACTGAGGGCCTTGGTCAACCTCTGCATCCTATTCTGCCATTTCAAATACAATTTGTAATTTGGAATTAAAAATTTAAAAAAGTCTATAAATGCAAAATTAGTAGCAAATATCATAGCATACTAACTTCTGTTTATTGTTTTACCTCTAATCTTTGGTTCTGGGCTGTAAGTAGGTCGAAAGTTGCCATTTTTTCATTGAGAACCTCTTCCAGCTCTGCAATCTTCTTCTCATTGGCTTCTTTTTCTTCAGCATCTTGACCAGTACCTGTGAGGTGACCAATGCGAGACTCAATCATTTGGGCTTCAAATTCCTGTAAGAATAAATAAATTGCAAAGGCAAAATAATGGCGGTTAGAATAGTAAATTTTGGCAGTTCACTGAAGTGTTTCTAATGTTTGATCTGTGACTGATACTACTATTTTGCTGATGATATAGCAATCCTAATTAATGGAAAATTCCCACATACTGTATCAGAGGTCTTACAAACAGCCCTGTCTAAAGTTCAACAGTGGTGCGAAAGGACAAACTTGTCTATCAATCAAAACAAGATGGTGATTGTACCCTTTACTAGGAAGAGGGCTATAAAGAGGCTCAAAGAACCAATACTCTTCAGTCAAGCGATCCGGCTATCCAGTGAAGTCAAGTACCTTGCTAAAGTTCAACAGTGGTGCGAAAGGACAAACTTGTCTATCAATCAAAACAAGATGGTGATTGTACCCTTTACTAGGAAGAGGGCTATAAAGGGGCTCAAAGAACCAATACTCTTCAGTCAAGTGATCCGGCTATCCAGTGAAGTCAAGTACCTTGGATTAACATTAGACAAGAGGCTGACATGGAAACAATAGCTGGATAAGGCTATTAATAAGGCCTATAAAGCCTTCTGGACATGCAGAGGCATGTTTGGGAAGACTTGGGGACTGACACCAAAGGTGGTATACTGGATATACACTCCAGTGGTAAGACCCATAATCACCTATGCCACCACTACATGGTGGCCTCGAGTTAAACTCAAGACAAGTCAGGCAGAACTTAGCAAACTGCAAAGGACAGCCTGCTTGGGAATTACGGGATCAATGAGAACAGCTCCAACAGCTGCAATAGAAACCCTACTAGGACTCCTTCCACTGCATTTGCAGATGGAAGAAGAAGCCAAGTTAGGAAATTACATTTCACACAAATTTGAATAGAGTGTTTCGTAAGAGGATTATAAGTCACAGTTTATGACCATCTTGTTCTCCTGGCAGTATTCCACCCGATCACTTTTTCAGGAGATATTTACACTGTAGAATATATCAAATCGATCCAGATAGAACAACTCAGAGAAACATTCAGCTTGAAGCATTTCATAAATGCACACAACTGCAGCATGTGAGCCAGCATGTGTTTCGAGGTGGGGAATGTGTCCAAGACAATGTGGAACATTTTTAGAATTTCCTATAACCTATGCAAGTATATTTCACTCTATGGTATTTTTGTAGCCTCACTGTCACCATAGCTGAATGAACAGGAAAGTCAGCAAGCAAGGCAGTGATAATGTCCCCAAAACAGCCTCCAAGTAGCTTAAATATTAATACACGTAGATAAGAGGAAGTAGGCTAAATCTGTAGTTCATATAGAATCTGAACCAAATGAATGGATGTAATTACAACAGATTAAGGCAAAAAACATATAAAACATTAATTACACATTTTATTATTGAAGTAAGTAGACAGAATGCATAATACTGAGATATTAGAATGTGAGCTTAGTTTTGACAAAATCTGATCTTTTAAACAGCTACATACTTCTCATGGAGGACCAGATTGTTTGGAGTTAGTTCTGCAGAATTAATTACCTTGTTGTAGATAATCTCCCTCTGGTATTGAAGCTCTTTCTGTGTTCTCTGAATATGAGACAAAACCACAGATTTTTCTGATTCCAGTCCACGGATTTCAATATGATGCTGTTCCTCTTGCTTTTTAAGATCAGATAATTCTTGTTGGGTTTTAAACAGTTTGTCACTGAGTTTCCTCGTGTCCTGGAGTAAGATATCTATCGTCTTCTCCTCACACTGAAAGCAAACGGTTAAAATATGTCTTACATCAATTTTTATATAATGAGCCATTTTTAGTACAATAAAAAATGTTGTGGGATTTGAGGTTCTCACAACAGTGGTTGTGAAGAGTTCTATCTTCTGGAATATAATACCATTAGTTTGTTCAGCTTGCTGCCTGCTTCATTCCAGTTTCTTGTTTCCTTTACTCTTCAACCCAGAAGATGGAGGTGGCATGTTGCTCCAAAACATCAGTTGACTTTCAATGAACTGCATGGTATTATATCGCAGCAAAACGAAAAGTTTGATTTGAACTTTGTGTGAAGTAAAGAGTTCACTGGAAATAGGAACAAAAATGAAATTCACCCAGCAACTTAGTGTGAACTCTGTGTAAAGTAAGGAGATCACTGGAAATTGAAACCAAAATGAAATTCACCCAGCAACTTACAATTTCAACTTCCAACACAAGCTTTCATACAAATTCATTTAGTATTTCTGAAGATGAAGTAAGTGGAGAGACAAACACAAGTTCCCCATTATGTGTTTATTTCAGTGACTTGATGCAAACAATGCATGCAATGCTACTTTTCCAACAGTGGATGTTTCATACCAAATTTAATCTTACACCAAAAGATTCTAATCTTGAGAGTTGTGAGGAATGCAAAGGTTGGAGCCATTAAATGGTGGTAGCAGCATGGAATGTGCATGCACACACACACACACACACAAATTTGCAGCTGTATTCATTGCAATTAGGTCTTCTTGGGTGATCAGTCATGTCGCTACACACTGGCATGGCTGATGGCTCAAAAGGGCTTCTCTACACTGAGTCTCTGTGAAAGCTTCAAATTTTAAATTGTGTTTAACATACTGTAACGTGTTTAGAGTAGGCACTTCCATGGTAACGCAATAACAGTGAGCCGCTGCATAGACAATGCCGAAACAACGAACGCGTTGCCCCGGAGATGGACAACAGAAGGTCCGTTATGTAACAACCGACTATCGATATAGTAGAAACGGGACCGTAAGGAATGGTGTCTGGTATCCGGTCTACATAACCCCTATATAAGCAGAGCTTATGACACATACAGAGCATTGAAGATTGAGCATTGAGAACGAGACACTCTTGGGATAGCCGCTGCCAGAGAGAGTTGAGCTCCAACCACAGCCAAGGATAGTTGAGACATCACATTGAGTATTAGAGTATTGAAGTATTAAGCCAGAAGTCAAGTGACATTGCAAATGATAACAATTGTAAGGTGTGTAAGTGTGAGTGTCCAATAAAGATTCGCTAAATCCAAAACCCACATGAAGTTATTTGTCGCGTGACATACCCAACATGTGACAGTATTTATTGTCATTCAACAAACAGATGCTTCCTTTTGATATTAGAGCCTATAACTGTAACAAACAAATCTCAATATGATTGCAGATAACTCTAGTCATTCAAAAGTTGATTCAAATTTAGATCAAATAGTGACAAAATCTTCTCAAGTGGCCTACCTATCATTTCATCATGTCAGAAAGATAGAACCTCTCTGAAAAGTTAGACTTCAATTCTGAATTGATGCAGCAGGTTTCCCAAGAATATTTTATCACTTTTGGTCTATGTAAATATCAATAAATAGAAATTCCCATTTAATTTACCTTTATCATCTCTTCCAAATGTTGTGCCCTCTCAGCTGCAGACATAGTCCTGTCAGTAACCTGTGCCAACCGTTCTTTTGTTCTCTGCACCACTTCAACTAGTTCTTTAATATGATTATGTTTGGCTACATTATCATTGGCCAGCACTTTCTTCCTTTGCCGCTGGTTTTCCAGGTGTAAAGCAGTTCCTGTCAATGTGCGCTGCATTGTTCCAAGCTAAACAAAACATAGAATTGATACTGAAATACTTGCAATAAAATGGATCAGGGAGATTGGTGTGGAAAACAAAAGTGATGGTGACAAACCTATGAGTCATGGTGGTGTAGTGTTAAAAGAAGTTGGAAGTGAAGAAGGATGAGTTGGAGGAGTGGGAGGAGGGAGAAGCAGAAAGAGAAAGAGGCATGAAGAACAAGAGATGAAAAAACAGGCTTATGAGTTTCAGGTGTTCTCATGGTGGTTAGTGATAATATGTGCATGGATCACAGTGATCACTATGATTCATTTTCCAGTGACATTTGTACATGTTGGGGAACTTCTTTTTTATGCATATTCATTGTGTAATGTACACCAGTATACTTTGTTGAACTGTAACCATTCAGCATCAGCTACAACTCTGCTAGGGATTATTAGCTAACAAATATATCACTGTTTTAGGAACTGACTGCCTCTGATAAGTATTAAGACCAAATACAAATTCACACTTCCTTTTGCCTGATTAAAGCGTCATACTCATGATTACAACAGTTCTTGTCCAGCTGTTTACAAGCACAGCATCACAAAATTCAAAAGCTGTTTATATCTGTCAGAAGGTTATACAAATGGGCAAAGATACCAAGAATCATCATTTGACTGTTCAATTCAACAGATACATGAAAGGAATCAACAGGGCTAACCAGTACTTGAGATATTACAGCATGTTGAGCCACAGAAGGTGGCACTGTAACAAACTAACTGTGCTCTTTCAATGTTTTCTGTGTTTATGAAAATTCTATTAAGACATTTTTAATTCATTTGTCAGAATAAGATGCAAGAAATTCCTGTATGAAACAGCAAGAGAACAGACTTCAGAAATGGAAAGCAATCAAAAGGCAGTACTTCTGCAGAAGATCAGCTTATGTCAAGGGAACCCTACCTACAAACATCCACTTGAAAGTCTGTCAGGAGTCTTCAACATGCATAAATTAGAAAAAAACAGTGCAGGAGGAGAAGGGAGAAAGAAGAATCCATTCAGGTGTTATGTGTATTTAGAAAAAAAAAAAACAGAAAACAAAACATATAGTTGAAAGCATTGTTCAATGGCATCTCACAAGGGTTCCTATTTTGAAAATATCACTGTCAGAATTATTATTAGACATGATGGGGCAGTATTCTGCAACAGTGAAGCCATCATATACATGCAGGAAAAATAAAGCATGTTTTCAGTCACTAGAGCATTTCAAGCACAGACGTTTAAATGCGTATGAACAAGGGAATATTACAGTCTACTGGTATATGATCTCATGTAATATGGTAGATAGATAGCAACATTTCAGAGGAATGTGCTGCCTCTGTCTTCAGGGTTCAGTCATATTCCTCTAAAATATTGTCTGTTATACTACTTCACATCACATGCCAGAGAACTATAATCTTAAGACACAGGCTTATACATACATGGCATACATAAATAAGATTACTTACTTCACTCGTAAGTTCATCAATAGTGTTGAGTAAGGTGCTGTAATCATCTCGCAATCTGATAGCAGAACGAGTAATAAGCGAGATCTGGGCTTCTGTTTCCTTGTTATTATTTACTTCATTTCTAAAAAACTGCCCTTGCTCTCTTAGAATTTCTAGCTTTTTCCGTGCTTCAGCACGCAACATGGATATTTCCTGAAAAAGAAATTTATATAAAATAGAAATTACTACTCATTGCAATGCAAATGACAAACTGTGGTGTCACTCTTCCATGGTATATGAGTTTGATGTTTACTAAGACTAAATTTAAAATGGAGATGGGAAATGAGGAGTTCCAGGTACAATTTATGAAATTTACTTAACCCTAATGCATATGCTTCTACATTAGAAATGCTATGGACTATGTAAACTAAAAAAAAGAAATTAAATTAAATTTAGTTCATGGGCTAGTGTCCTGGATTCTTGTATTGCGGGTCATAGAATTAATCCTCATCAAGTCAAGTTCAGATTGTTTTCAGCTACACATTTCTTATACATTCATGTATAAGGTATAAGTTGCACTGTACATGGAAATATATTGTATGAAATAAATTATATATTAATGCAACATGATGCTCAAATACAATATTATATATGATAGGGAAGATGTTTTTGGCCATCTGATAAAATTCAGTTACAGCTTCACGTAAAGAGATCATAAAAACAAGTCACATAAAAATTAATTTCACTGGACAAATTCACAAAAAATTTCATAAAACAATCCCAAAATTGCAATGTGGCCTAACCATTTTGCCAATATAAAATTTTATTTTAAAAAAATCTTATTATTTCAATGATAAAACATGTGGTCAGATGCGGCCTAAACATTATGCCACAATCTTATGCAGTTTGTTCAAATCTAGGCAGTATGAAATTGACTCTATACTCTTGCCAATTTGTACAGTATCCAAGGCTGTTAAAGCAAAGTGCAGATACTGTGATATAGCTGTTGGATGCAATCTAAATCCTCACTGATATCTTTTTTAATTACATCAGTAAATGCTCATTACTTGATTTGGGGGTTATTCCAACAGGATTCATTGCAACATAATTCAAGGAATACTGCTGTCTTGGCATTGTGGAAGGACTTTCATGAATGTAAGAACGTGACAGTCATGTGCACCAGAGCTTTAGCTCCTGGCAGGGTCACCCTTATTGATAAGACTGAAGAGAAAGGTGTCATTCTGTTTGCAGGCTAAGGTGGCAATCCTACGAGTAGAACGTATGCTGTAGATGTACAATCTGTATATCTTAAATTTAAATACTAAAGAAACATAACTAAATAACCCTCACAAAGAATTATGAGATTAAGTTTGAAGTTGTCACAAAAGTGAACATTAAGATTCTGGTCTCCTCGGATATGCCACCTTATAGTATTTTACATAGATGAACCTAAAGTTGGAGACAGCAAGTTTCACTGAAACATTGGTACCTATCTACCAAACTATATCGTGACTCATACCAGATGACTATAATCTATATATGATATTCATACTTGCACTCTACTGTGAATATCATAATCCCGCTGGTGTAGAACTTGCACTGAACCTTCCCACTGGCTAATAAATTCTTGACGTTCACTGTGAGCTTGCCTAAACATCTTTGCTGTTCGATCCAACACTCGCTCAAGTGATTCTACATCACCAATAATTTTAGTGAGAAGCTGATTTCTTTCATCCACTTCTGCACATAATCGTACACGCGTCAATTCAAGTTCCTGAAAAAACAAATATCAAAAATCCGTATGTTATGCCACTGACTGCTCAATTATGTTCTATGCTTTTTCTTTAGAAATGCCTACAAGTGAATTTTTGAATTCATCCTCAAAATTTGTTATTAAGAGTCCTGCAAAAGTAGTAAAACAACTGAAGATTATGTTCATATTATTGTACAGACACTATTTTAAAAGTTGAAGAGTTCTGATTTCTGGGACATAATGCAGTGTAGTCCATTGAAAGTCAACGACATTTGGATGAAACACGTCGTCTCCATCTTCAGAGTCAAAGAATAAGCCATGCAAGAAATCTCTGCCTGCTACCAGCTTCAAACTGGTTACATGTTTTGATAATTTTTCAATCCTGAAGATAGAAATGACATGTTTCATCAAAACATTGGTTGAATTTCAGCAGCTTGCATGGCATTATATCCCAGAAGACAGAACCCTTCATAACCACAGCTGTGAGAACCTTAAATTCATATCTTAAAGTTGTTTGAACTGGAAACCATAATGGTGAATATACATGAATATACATGGTGACATGAATGTATGTCACAACATTGCCTACTCAAGGGCTAAATATAGAGACAAAAACATTTGTCATGGCAACTCACAGCCTGACTTAAAGCTGTAGGGCTACTTTTAAAACATTATATATTTTAATCCTGATTAAATCAAGAATAATGACATGGAAGTGGCAGAGAAGATAAATGCATATATCAATCTGGTAGAAAAACACAAAGAAAAAAACACTTGGAAGACTTTGGCACAGATGAGAGGATAATATAAAAATGAATCTTAAAAATAGGATGGATGAATGTGGAATGGATTGATCTGGTTGATGGTAGGGGCCAGTAGCGGCCTCTTGTGAACACATGAATGAACCTTCACGTTCTCCAGAATGCTGAGCGTTTATTATTAATTATTGCTATTAGCACTTCAAGGAAGATTCTCTTCCAAGGAGTCAGTCAGTTAATATTATGATCCTGCAACAAATGGTTTAGTTAATATACAAAATGTTATGGAACTAATGAATGTTCCAAAAGTTAGTTTATTCATACACTGCTCTTAATATTATGCACAATTTTTAAAAACAATATCATATTCTGAAGATGAAGGCAGAAGATTCTTCCAAAAAGTTGGTAACTTTCTACCATACTGCATGGATTCATATCCTAGATGAGAGAAATCTTCTGAGAAACAAACATCCTATAAGTAAAACTGTTTCTGTTATTCAGTCCAAAGAATCTGCTTCAAAAATAATCTACATGAAGCCCATCTGCAACCCAAAGCTTTTGAGTGTTTAAAAATAGTCAGGATAAATGCAGGATATTACTCAAATAAACAAGATAATTCTCATATATAGCAAGTTTTCCAGTGTTATGATAGATTAGGTGTCAGACTGCTGTAGTAACATATATTTTGATGTAGAAGCTAGCAATAAGTAATAGGTTTAACAGCATTAGCACTTATGCCACTATCAGCTATTGTTTCTGGGTAAAGAATATTTAAGTTCAACTGAGTCAAAAACAAAAGACCTTACAACAGTTTAAGGAATATTGGTTAGAAGTTGACATAAAATTGGATTATTGGATCTATGGGAAAATTGACATAAAAAGTGAATCATCATAAAGCAGACCATCATAAGCAGGGATGACTTTACTACATTTTCTAGGAATGCCTATTTTAATCATAATATTTTGTCCAGCACTTGCCACTTGTTATTCATTCTTAAAATGTTAATCTGTTAAATATTTTTATCAACTTAATTCATACCACAAAATTACATAAATGCAAAGAATAAAGCAAATCGGTCAGTACAGTGACAAAGTTACAGCATCCAACTTCAGAATCGGAGTTTGATCCCCAGCGCAGAGAGCGAGTTTACTCTTCGCCACCATGTCCAGACCATCTTTGATGCTCATCAAACTTTCTTTCTAGTGATTACCAGGGATTTCTCAGAAAAAGAGACCAGTTTAACTAATACTGGAACTGGAACGAGTCACAAAGTCCAGACCTTGTACATGATGATATGATGATTTTTTTTTATTGCTAGTGGGGCAGGACTAAGTTCCTTGTACTGCGGCCACTTCTGGCCTATTGTACCAGCCCCAGATGATAGGTGTGGGTGATTGTGAAGCAACTGGTGGAATGAAGATTGGCAGGGGAAACCGAAGTACTTGGAGAAAACCTGCCCCAGCGTCACTTTGTCCACCACAAATCCCACTTGACCAGACCCGATGATATGATGATGGTAAAATAGGTGGGGTGTGAAGCTGACCACTCACATCCATCCAGTGTTGAAGAAAGAATGAAAGAATGGAGCTATATCTCTACTCCTTCATACATCTTCATAGTGTGACACTTAATTCACACAGGCACACCTCTAATAAAATAAGTATAACACAAACATAAAATAAATTATTCATATTTAGACAAACAAACATATCTTCAACTTTGCAGCAGTATATGATATGGCATGATGAGACAGTAAACTATTACTCTGTATGACTATATGGACAAAATAAGGATTCAGATTTACTGAATTAAGTCTCGTGTATTATTTTCATGGGTCATTTAATGATGCTTGCAGTATCAAGACCATAGAGCATCAGATAATGGGATGACTAATGAAGTAAAATGGATCAGAAAGCAGTGCTCTAATGTAGTACTATCCCAACATTTGCTTGGGGGAACGGAGGACTAATCTGTCATCTGATCTCATAAGTCTTATGAATGAAAAAGTATGATTTAAAATAGCACCAAAACAATACTCTGTTGATGAACACTTATTGTCTAAGAAATGACTCATCTGTTTACAGGTTGTGTAAATGGCATTAAAACTATTGATGTATATATGTGGACATATTTCTGAAGAGCCTTATGTGTAACCACTGTGTTTTCTTGGGTTTTCTCGTGTGAAAACTTCAGTAGTACCACACAAATGTTTTTGTATTTATATGACATATTTTACAACCTACAGTCATTTTGACTAGCTTTGGATCCAGGGAATGCAATGTAATGTAATATAATGAAAACAATGAGAAACCTCAGTTAGGATACTCCATGTTCAGACTAAGACATGAACCAAGTACCTACTGAATAAAAGTCCAGTCCTCTAGGCCAGTTTGTTCCGTACTTATGTATTATTTCAGTGTGTTTGTATAAATGTGTAGATAAGATGACATATACATCAAACCAGTAAACTGAATAAAATATTTATTAATGAGTGTAAGATGTGATTCAAGAAGCATAAAAAGATTTCAACATTCATGTCTCTCCTTATAAATCAGACTGGTATAAAATTAGGGTACCCTGATGAAGAACACAGCAGGTTTCTCTGAAATGTTGGCACCTATCACATCCCATCACATCACGTTATTAATGTTTTTATTACTGTGATAATCGAAAATTCCATACAGATTACACATTAATAATGCATTAGATCTCATTTGGGAAATACAGAGTTTGAAACTTGGCCAGGTTCATGGCTATCATGTCTGAGGCTTCTTCAGGCTTTCTTCCATGTTCCAAGGTGAAATTTGGGAACTACCTTGAAATAGCCCATGACCACTTTCTTCAAAATCCTTACCAAAGTATTCAACACTAAATAACGTTTGTAGCTGACACCCAACATTCAATCAATTAATCAGCAGTCGATCAATTAATCAATCAATCAATCAGCCTCTCTACTTGTTTTTCCTTTACCGAATAAAGATGACAATATTGTTCATGCTTCATATATTTCACCAAATCAGTCACCTTTGATTTACTTTCATCCTCAACAGCATATCTTGCCAGCAGCTGAGTGTGTTCATTATCTTTTGCCACATTCTCCTCCCATGACAACAAAACATCTTTGTCCCACTTCACGTTTGCTTTTAGCTTCTCCAGTCTCTCAGTATGAGTAATGATTCCATTCTGCAAAAAAAAATCACAAATATTATTCAGTATTTTGCCATTCCAATTCAGAATTAATTTCTGAAACCATGGATCTTTAGTAGGACTCTTTGGATTTCATTGGGGGACTGACCCATTGCATCGTATCTCTCTACCTACACAGGACAATGCAAACACATACAATATGCAATATGCCCCATGTGGGATTCAAACTTAAATCCCAGTGTTCAAGAATTCAAAGGAGTATGCACTTTAGATTGTGCAGATACTCTGATAGGCCAGTCACCTATGTTACAAACTAAACAAGCAAAAATGCCAATTCATAATGGAAGCCAATTTTTCTTTCCTTGTCAATATTACATGTACAGCATTACAACTTTAAAGAACAAATAACATTAAAATTATGAAATTAAAGTGCCTATGTTCATTTAATAAAAAAATGATTGTGAATGCTGATTCAAATCACATACAGTCTCATGCAGATTATAAGAAATGTGGCATGAATATGATGAAAGTACAAACAGTATAAGCAAATGTTAAGTATATCCTAAAAGGTACACCAAGAGAGGAAACCCAAATAAGTATTAGCAGTTTCACTCTTTCTGTACTGAAGTGAAGTTTAAGTTTCAACAACAAAACAAAGAGGTACAAAAGCAAGATTCACAGGGCCAGATTTTAGGGGCAACAACTTGGGCAGTTGCCCAGAGGAATCCACAAAACAGAAACATAATATACACGTTTTATGGAGACATTTGTTTCCCTAATAAGAAAAAAAAATAGCTTGTATATTTAGTTATTATAAAAAATAAGAAAAAAAGTCATAATCTAAATTTGTTATTACAGCAAGAGACATTCTTAATTTGACTGGCCCAAAGCCTCCACACTTGCCCATCCATCCCTGAGAAACCAGAGTTCTGAAAACCATTTTATAATTGTTGTCCACAGACATTAAGAACGATGGTGTCATAGAAATGTATACAATTTTATTCTAAGAAACAATATAAATACATATAAAGAAAAAATGTAGAACATCCAGTGTGAAAGTCAGACTACCATAAAACCATTTTCAGTAACAATCCACTATTAACAAGGAGTTCACAAATACTGGACTGAAGCTGAAGGAGGACAGCTGACACTCCTGAATTCATGAACAAGAAAATATGAGACTGGCAAATTTTGCGACTATCAACATACCTGCAGTATAAAATGTCTCTCTCCAAGCTCATGAAAAGCCTTGTTGATAAGTCGTAATTCCCATTCATAACTAGCTTGTTCAGCCTTTGCTGTCTGATACAGGTTTTTCTCTGTCTCCATTTGTCTTTTATGTGCAATAAGTATATCCTGAAATATATGGCAGTAAATTATCTCATTTTGAAAAATTAATTATAATGAAAGTCTGGAATAACAGCTTGTTGCATACGCACCTGGTTCTGCTGATGCTCAACTTTGACATTTTGAGTATGCTTCAAGAGGGAATCCACTCGATCACTCAGATCCTCAAACTGAATAGTTAATTCACCTTTCTTTTTTATACTGTGCTCAACCTATGAATGCAAATATTGTCCAAACAATCAGTATTTATGTGTAAGCTTCCCAAACTATAAACTGTTACATAAACACAGAAAATGTTTGACCTTCTAGTTTGTGAAGTCTTTAAGGAAAGAGGCAACCTTCTTTGCAAACACTGAAGTTTATTTAAAAAAAAATAACTCAAAAACTAATCTTACGTTTGAAACATTTAAGAAGAAAGAAAACCCATCATTAAAAAAGGAAGGGTGGACACTGTCACATGAGTAAACCTGTATACTGCACAATTAACTGTGGAATCAACCACTCAATACAGAACTAAATTCTTATGAATGTTTACTTGCAACAGTTTGTGAAATGAAGAGGAGAGGAGAGGAGAAGATGTCACATGTGGTTCAGTTGATACATTTCCACTTCATCTGTGGAGTGTCCAGAGTCTAATTCTTAGTTAGTTATTGGAGAGGGTGGGTTTTCCCCATGCACTTAGACCAGTATTGGTCCATTGTGCTTCCCTCTATGATATTCTACCAGTCTCTATATCCTACCGATATTGGCGTGTACCATCAGTCCCAACCAAACCAGTGAGTTCGGCCTCCACTAACTTGGCAGTACCTATAAAATCCTTCCCCCATCTATCAGAGGTGTTAGAGACTACTGTTGGGCGGGAAATGTCCTTGAATTTGGCTCAGTGACCACCTTAGGAGATATGAGGTTCCTTTACGTGCCGTAAAGCTACGACACGGGACCCACGGCTTAAAGTCCCTCCCGGAGGACTTGTTCCCTGAATTTTTCCGCCCTTAAAAATTCCACGACCTCCGCCGGGTTTGAACCCGCGTACTACGAGTCATGAGGTGGGAACGTTACCTCTAGACTACGGAGGCCGCTTAGTCTAATTCTTGGTCCAGGGGCATATACTCTGGCTATAGTTTTACACATTCCCACCAAGGAAATTCTGAGCTGGTACCTGAAAATAGGCTATAACTGCTTCCTTCCCCATCCTTCTCAATCCAGCATCTACAACAGCTACATTAATTGCCATAAAAGAAGAAACAATAATCTGTGTTTCCTGTATATATCTGGGAGTATTTTGGCAATGGCCTGGTCTTGCATGCAATAAAATAATGATCGACTCTGAGAACAGTCATCTAGACTCATTAGGAAGTGCACCACCAGCACTTACACCCTATGGCCAACTCACAGGTCAAACAAGGAAGAGTGCCATCACTAGCACAAGCCAGCCCCCTGTGGTCGGAGCTTCACCGGCATTCATCTGTCACACCCTGACTTACAGCTACGGCCTTTCCAGGGCCCCACAATACCTCAGCGGTTACCGCACACTCTGCTTGCCTGATCGTCTGTATGCTCTTCTTCTAAAAGTATTTGTTATAGAAATTTACATGGTTGTCTACCCTAGTACTGGAACCGACATCCCACAGAGCCAAACAGTTGATGGTACACCATGATTACATTTGTTGATTTTCTCGGCAAACGCTCGATCTTAGCCTCAAACTTAAAAACGCGCAGGTGAAATGAGGAGAAGAAAGAAGCATGTGCGACCTGTCTCAGGTGCTGACCACTACCCAGTTTCATATGAAAATAATACGGGATGGCCCGTAATATAAAACGGGTCATGTATTAAATATTATAGTTTTCGGCACTAAAATATGACCTGAATTCTAGAGTGAGAGAGTTTATTTTTCAAGGCTTTCTAATGTACGGTGTTTATTGGGGAATTGTCGTGGATTCTGCTACTTCATTCATCTTACCTGTTCTTCTAGAGCCTTATTTGCCTCATTCGCCACTGGAATACGAAAGCCATCTGCCCATCCTAGTTCTTTTAGAAGATTTTCTAGTTGTCTAACCATTATTGTAAGTACCAAACTTCTTCGTCCAGCGATTAAAGCTCGTTATTACAGTGTGTTTACGTATACACACTGTCTCCATCGGTCTCCATGGTAACATGACGTCATTCCTCAGCTGTGATAGCAGAGAGCGCAGAAAGACAGAAGGTATGCAAAGTCATGGATGGTTATTTTCATAGAGAGTGTCTAAGTGAGTTATGTGGTATTGTGAAACATTTTAAAGAACACACAGTCTTCTTATATTGCACGAAATTTGGTGTCATTCCACTGTCATCTCGACAAACAATTTATTCTTGGTGTTTGAATGCCTTGTGCCTTCCATTGTGTGGTCTCTTTGCTGTCATAAAATTTGTGTACGAAGGAAAATAAGTTGTATGCTGCAAACGAGGGATCAAAAAATTAATAAAATTTTACATATACATTAATTTATTTTTATAAATTACTTCCTACGGAACAGCTATATCAGGCAACAAGCATGGGACATGTCCGTAGTTTATTACATATGCGTGAATGTTCAAAAGTGTGGTGAGCATGAGAATTCAATATAATTGAACTTAATTTTCAGCTTTTTATCATTATTACATTAAAGTTTTATAACTTGCTGGCATTATGATCATATATAATTTCTTTTACTGTTTCAGTCCTCTAGATCCGTACGGAAAAAAATGTATTTTATCCAATGTACCCATCAGTGCTGTTCGAGGTTTCAGAACTACATTATTTCGAAAATCTCGTTGGTCATCCCAGTCTTCACGTTCAAAACGAAAATTTGGCCCAGTGGATACACAGTTTGAAGGAGTTAAAGTAGAAAGTGGCCCAATACAGTTTTCAAAACTGTGGAAACCGCTTGGTTTCACTGCCCTTGTAAGTCATTTTTTTAAAGAATTTATGATATTATTATGTCATCGTTTTCGAAGTTCCCCTTACTTTTAAAAGTTGGTTGTCAATGATTTGGATTACAGTGATTTAGGAAGTGCTGGATTCTTAAAGAATAGGGTGTGAGCATGTGGACTGGATTCATTGACTCAAGATGGGTTTCAGTGTTTCATTTATGTGAATGTAGTAATGAACATTTGTGTTCCATAGTGGAGAATTTCTTGACTAGCTGAGCGAATATTAGCTTCTTAAAAAGGATTGTTCCATGGAAGAAAAATTAGATAACTTCACCAGGATTTAGTCATATTGCATGAGCAGCTGTTGCAACATTTCAATGTACAGTGCAATTTCCATCTCAGGATGAAAGATACAAGTCAGACTCAAAGTCACGTTGTGACCTATGATCAGTCAGTCTTTACATGGGGCTCATAACCAGATATTAGTTACTGTTAGACAGTTATGGTTTTGTCCATGTGATGAACCTCTGACAAGAGGACAGGTAACAAGTCAGTTGTCTGCATGTACATAATATTTACAGTTTACATGTTATTACCTAGTATAACAATGCATATGTGTACAAGGTGCGACAATTTAATTCCCAGAATGGCCCTGTGAATGCAGAACTTGCTTCCCTGTGTACTAGTGCCTGCTGTCGCCTTCAAAATACTGTCCTTGTGAAGCTATGCACTTTGTGAGGCAATGGTGCCACTGCCGGAAACAGTCTTGAAAATTGTTTACTGGAATACCTTGTAGCAACATTGCCACATTGCATTGGATGTCAGGAATGTCAGCAAATCTTTGTCCTTCAAGGCATTTTTTTAATTTTGGAAAGACCCAAAAATTGCAAGGGGCTAAGTCATGTGAATAAGGTGGGTGGTCCATTTTTGTAATGGATTTCTTAGCCAGGAACTCATGCACACTTAACGCATCATGCGCAGGGACATAGTTATGGTGGAAAATTCACCTGTCAGGCCAGAGTTTGGGTCTTTTCCTCCAAACAGATCCTGTAACCTTGTCACCACTTCCAAATAATGCTGATGATTCAGTGTTTGTCATTGCGCAATGAATTCATAGTGAACTATCCCCTTGTGATCGAAGAAACACACAAGCACTGTCTTGAACTGTGAGCAAGGCATGCATGCTTTTTTTGGCTGAGGTGAATTCTGTGTTTTCCACTGCATGCTCTGGCATTTTGCTTCCAGGTCATATTGAAAACACCATGTTTCATCATCGGTAACAACCCTATCAAACGTCTCTGCATTGTGTAAAGATAGGTGAAATGTGAAACCGACATTGTTTCTGGTCATCTCTCAAGATTTGAGGCACCATCTTTGTGGAAATTTTTCCCATTCCCAAATCATCCATAATAACCTGTTGCACTGTTTCCCTATTCAAATTCAATTCTTCTGCTATTAGTCTCACACCTAATCTTCAATCTGAGTGCACCAAGGTTCATACTCTATCCACATTTGCATCTGTCCTTTGCATTTTTGGCTTCCCACTTGGGTCATCTTGCCCATCTTCTTGCCCTTCCTTCAACCGCCTATGCCATTCAGAAACACTCTATTTCTTCATAGTTTATTCACCCTAAGCCATTGTTAACAGGGCTAACATTTCACTAGCACTTTACCAATCTTCACACAAAACTTGATGTTTATCCGCTGCTTCAGAGTCTTGTCACCTATTTTTCTTCTAACAGTATACCATGGACACGTACTGCTTCCTCTGCTGCTTGGGAATGAATGACCCATTTGGTCTGTGGCTCATGTGAACAAAAGTTGAAATATGTCCAAACATGCTCGGGTACATGAGTTTGCCTGACTCAACACCCCAGCGACATGCTGTGGCCATTCTGGGAATTAAATTGTCACACCTTGTATGCAGTATATACAAGGCCTCTGTGAGTCCAGGCTCAATACAGCAGATTATGCCCTATCCTTAGTAGCTCACACTACAACAGCCACTACAGCCAAAATGATACAATATGGCATAACAGAATAAAAATATGAGAAATAAATAATTCTTTTGGTTCCTGTGACATATAAGGTCTCACAGCCCTGATTGCATAACAGGCTGAACATAATTGAGACATAAACCAGTCAACATGACCTTTCTATTACAACATATTGTCAATAATTAATGGAAGAAATTTGGTATTAGTAGATTTAGCAATCTGATTGTTACCATGAATGAATGAATGAATGTATGAGGGGTAGGGCTTCTCGGCCCTTGCACCGCAACCTACAGTGGTCTATTGTGCTTCCCCTTTTGATTATCCCCTCAGCAATTCTGCACTTCGAATGAAGCACAGGATTTTGATTGTTACCATAGTCAATATGCATATCCTTTACATAGCTATTCTTAGTCAAAAATTGTATAAAATATGTTTTATCAAAGTTTAATGTCAATAAATTAGCTTTAAACCATCATTTGTGTTTTTAAATGTTTGAATGTTTCTTTCATAATCTTAAGGGCTGGAATTTGTGATAATTATGCTTGTGTCATCTGCAAGAAGAACAGGTTTTCATTTACTAGTTATAATGTTTGGAAAGTTATTTATATATAAAAGAAACAGTAAAGGTCCCAGAACCAGTCCCTGGGGTACACCATTATTAACTTTGTCCCATCTGGAATGAACATGCCATTTATTAATTACAGCTCTCTGGTATCTAGCTTTGAGGTAGGATTTTACTAATTCATTGGCCTTGCCAACTATCCCATAAAATTCCAGTTTAGATAGTAAAATATTGTAATTGACATGGTCGAAAGCTTTCTTAAAATCACAAAAACTTCTACCAATTAATATTTTGTTATTCATTGCAGTTAATATTTTATTAATTAATTTATATGAGGCCGTTTCTGTAAGTGAATTGCTCCTAAAACCATATTGTTCATTTGCTAATATGTTGTTACTCATTATATGTTGGTGCATTCTTGCATGTATAACCCCTTCAACAAATTTTGAAAAGGATGTTAGTAATGATATAGGTCTGTAGTTACTCGTATTAGTTTTGTCTCCATTTTTAAATAATGGTTTTATTTCTGAATATTTCAACCAGTTGGCAAAGACAACTGTTGAAAGAGATCATCATCATCATCAGTAATCTGTCAAGACGACAGGTCCACAGTCTCTTTCAAAACAATTCCTCCACTTAATGCGATCTAGAGCTTTCTCCTTCAAATGACAGTATCCTCTTCTGTCCCCAAGGTCATCCAGCATCTTCTTACGTCTTCTTCCTCGTCGTCTTGTCACTTCTATCCGCCCATCTATCTTTCCTTCGATAGCTTCTTTTAGAAGGCAGTTTCTGCGTAAAACATGACCAATCCAATTAGCCTTCCGTTTTCTTATTTCATGTAGGATATTCCTCTGCTCACTGACTCTAATTAACACTTCTTCATTTCTCACATAATCGGTCCAACTGATCTTCTCCATTCTTCTCCAACACCACATTTCGAAACTTTCCAGATGTTTCTGATCTACTGCCCTAAGTGTCCATGTTTCAGCCCCATACAGAGCTATGCTCCAAATGTAGCATTTCACTATTGAAAGAGATATGTTACAAATATAAGTTAATGGAGGGCTAATAGAAAGGAATGCTGATTTTTAAAATTTTAACTTAAATTTTATCATACCTATTAGAATTTTTTGATTTGAAAGTCATAATTATATTTTCAGTTTCTTTAGTAGAGTTGTGGTTGAATTTAATTTTAGGGAAGGTAATCATGAAAGCTTGAGACAGATAATTTAAATATCTGCTGGTTTCAGGTTCTGTAATGTGGCCAACATTTGCATTATTGGTATTGATTTTGTTAGCGTTTGTTAGAAAATAATTATCTAAAGAATCTGTAATCATATGATGATTATCAGATAATTTCGTATCAGTGTTCAAAAATTGTAGACCTGCATTATTAAATTTTCTACCTGTGACTGATTTTATAGTGTTCCAGGTGGTTTTCATTTTGTTGTTAGAATTAGAAATGAATCTATATATCTTCATGGCATAGTACTTCATTAATTAAACACAGGGACATCTTTACGTTTTTTATTTGATATTGTATGAGCTCTGTAATTGACATAAACTACCCTGGGAATCATTCACATGTCATGTCATTATGTGCATTTATTGTAATTCACAGATTAGCTCAGGAAGTTTCGTCTGTGCTGCAATATGGCAATATGAGAATGTCCGAGCAAGAGCAATAGCATTAATAAGAAAACCTGGCAGTTTGATCCATGACAGAGTGTATGGTGTAAGAAAACAAGGATCATGGCGTAATGATGTAAACACTTGGTGGAATGGTCTTAGTGAAGGACACAGATTTTTTTTCCCAATATGCTTTGCAAACTGTTTAGTTTTTCTAGCATGGCGTGTTCCACGGTTACAAGGCACAATGGTGCGATATTTCTGTTCCAATCCAGCATCTAGTGAGTAACATACAAATATTGTGTTAGTTATTTAAGTTGTAGTGTTAAATATCAGTCAAAGCACTGTGCTTACCATTTGCTGTAATATTTAGAAACTCTACATTTTACCACTTATATATTCTGTATGATTCTCAGAATAAAGAGCCATTATTTTGCCTGAGTGATTAGTCTGACAGTGCCACCCATCATGCTCTGAGACTGTGTCCACTGTGAGTGCATAACAGACACACATTGTCAGTCATAAGCCAACTCCTGTTTATAATATATTTATGTATATTATCACTTAGTATCAGAATAGCCAATGTAAGAAATGTGAATGCTTTAGGAAGCTGAATGTTTCTACAACTTTTTGAGGTGTTCAGTATGTTTAAATAATAGCATGATCAATGGAACTAAATGAAAATTATATGAAATGCTGAAAGGAATGGATTGCAAAGTCTGTTAGAAATTATCATCATCATAAAGTTATATTTTTTTTCTTATATATTATGTAGTTACAATGAACCTTTGGTCCTCTTTTATTAGGAGCTGTCTGTTGGCCTATGGTTCTCTCCACTTTCAGCCATTATTCAGGTCTACATCTCCTTGCAAATATGTTCGTTTTGCATAGTTTTTCATCAGGTTAGTTTATCAGAAACTGTTTTCATTGAGAAATAACATGTTTATGAAGCCTTTGTATTGCAGTTAATCTAAGTTAACTCATGTCAACCTGTACATACCATATTACATCAAATATAAAATGCCCTCGAATTTAAGATGTATTCAGTTTTTAAATGTGAGTTTTAAGAAGAAAGTCAGAAAGGTGCAAATTCATCAAATTGAGGATGCACCTCAATTCTTCAAGGGAAAAGAATGTGTAAAATGTGCATCTTATATTCAAAACAATACGGTTCTCTTTTCAGTGTTCACTTATAGGATGAAAATATTTCCCCAAACCATCTTTCAAGTAAATAGATTTTGTGCTCTGTTGAAAATTGTAAAAACTAGACCATATTTTGATATTCAACATACTTTGAATTTTCTTAGAGGAATAGTTGTGTGGATAATTCACTGTGGTTAAAATCTAAGCACAAATGCATTACTTCCCACAACTTTCCAGATTAGTGTTTTTAAACCCTTGAAGATCAGTAGATATATGTACCACTTGCTTTAATAGTAAAGAGCTTATGTCTTTTTGCCTACAATGTTTATTTATGGGTTTCATGTGGTTCTGAGACTAAACAGTGATTATTTTTCTAAGCAGCATTAACCAATTGGTCTTTCTAATGAAGTTGCAGTATGTTATCAGCAAGATAAGAACAAAATTTTTAAGTACCATTTAGGTGAACATAATACTGTGGAGGAGTAATAAGAATTTTTCTTCCCCTATAGGAGCTGTAGCATCGCTAGGGAAGGAGCAATTTCTTGGACTGTACATTAGCGCAGGAGTTATATCAACCATGTCTAGTTACCTTCACAAAGCTGTTATAAAACAACCTGGACTATCACTTGGAGCAGTAAGCTGTATATGCACTGTTTTATTCCAGAAGTATCTTACAGTCCCCCCCCCCTCCCCTTATGGAACATGTGAAGGGTTTTAGGCTTAAATTCCAGAACAAAGAAGTACATGAATTCAAATTAGACCCACCACCCTTGGAATGACAATATGTGTATAAGAATAAATTTGTTGTCTGTCTCCTTCATTCATTTATTTTATTTATTTGCTTATTGCTGAGACTGCCTTTATAAAATATTTAAAAAATAAATACTGCTTTTGTGTGACACAGATAGGTGTCATAAAATTCTGAGAATATCTTATGTTGACATGATAGTATCAAAGGACAGTAATCTTTCAAATTCTGTATTCTGTACTAGAAGAAGTAACCCATTCTTCACCTGGTGTATCATTGGTTTTGTTCTCAGTATCAAAATATACAAGTTAAAACTTCAAAAATGAAAAACACTCAAATTAAGACATTAAAGTTTACTCACATAAATAAGAAAAGAAGACTGAAAATGATGATTAAAGCAGCATTCAAAAACTTTACTGTAGTATTTGCACATTGCTTTATAAGCCTTGGATGCTGTATATATTAGCAAAAGTATGGAGTAAATTTCATAATATGTTTGGGTGTTCTCTATTAGTTCTGAATAGGGAATGAAACACATACAGAAGTTGTATTTTTATGCAGACTAGATGGCAGCTCATTACACCATCTAGCTTACCACTTATTCCAGATATGCAAGTGAATCCTTTCTAATGCATGCAAATTGAAAAATTTAACATATTTTTACTGTAAAATTTGAAAGTTATACAGTTAGAAAATAATATTTCTTAGGTAATTATACAAGCTTTCATGTCCTGCTGGATCTTGCCTCCAAATCACAAAACATGAAGTATCAGTGAAGGTAAATTATTTAAGATTTGGACAAAGGAAATACAGAATGAGAAGGCCAAAATGGAATTCTGAGTACCTCTCCTTTATGGTTGAACACCTGGGACTAGAGTGAATGTCATTTACCCTGTTTTTAAGTTGTAGCATACCATGTGAAAGGGAAAAAAGGATGGAGGAAGATTGAGGTAAGAAGAAGCAGAAACCTAACTGGTAGGATGACACCCATGTACTGGAGCCTAAGAGGATCAGCAGCAAAGATTATGAGACATGACACAGCTGTATGGCCAGGCTAGCTACAGCTGTAGATTAGTACTTACTTATCCACTTCTTTGCTAGATTCTGTGTTAAATTTGCCAGATGTAACCTGGAAGTTTCATACCATCACCATAATGTAATAAGGGGGTCTAAAGTTTATTTTTTATTTTATTTAAATCTGACAGCTAGACAAATATTTCATCTCCAGAAAAAGTGGGTCAGTATTTTCTGGCTTCTGCTCTGAAATATGTGAATACATTTATGATGTATCTCCGTAGAGCAAATCACATCAATGGTTAATTACTGGTAGTTATCACCATTAAATGGAAAGCCGAGCATAAATTTTGTATGGCTGCCATGTTGTTTTCTTTTCATTTTACAAAAGAATTATTTCAACATAAATATACGTACTTTTAAGATCCATTTCACACAAAATTTCACAATCATATACAGTGAAGTCCTCATTTAATATTTGTTATAGGGTTAGTGGACTTGAATACTTAAGTGATGAAAGTCATAAATGGAAGTGATTTAACATTAAGATCATTGACTTAGAATTATTGAAATTCAATTTTAAATAAGGGAAAACTTAAACTGACGAATCATAAATGAAGGTTCCACTATATTAAGCAGCACTAATGTCACACTGACTGCAGAAGTTTATGTATTATTCAATTGTTTTCTGATCCTGACTTTCTTACATATATTTGTGTTTCAGTCAGGAGCTATCATGGGTGTGTTGGGATATGTGTGTACTCAATATCCGGATACCAGACTTAGCATTATCTTCCTGCCATTCTTTTCATTTCCAGCTGGAGCAGTAAGTTTACAAATATATCATTCTTATAAATAACACTGCTCTGCAATGGATGAATTGCCTAAATATTAGATTAATTTTTTAGTAATCTGAATTTTTGTTCTTCAGTACAGATCATTTGTTAACAGTCATTGACAGTCATATGCTACTTTTGTGGTGGTGATAATGTAACCATCAAAACTGAGGTGGATACTTTTGTTATCTTTAATTATTTTAATTTGAATTAAATTAATTAGATTATATGGAATTAATGAAATCAATGTATCAATCACCAAATTAGTTCAAGTGAGTCAGTCAGATTCTTTCACTTAGGCCAAGTCTTACAGTCAGTTGTAAGACAGAGAGCTGCCCAGGTAAATTGGAAATATGGCACACAGTTGGTGTTCCTTTCAAAATTCTGCACTAGCAGGAGTCATGACTTTGAAGAGGGCAATTCCTAGACCCACACAACTTCTAAATTTAATTATTTGAGGTGTTAGCCAGCAGTTGAAATCTACATGAATAATTGCTTGCTATAGTTTATTGGAGAACACAAGATTTTGTGCCCTCTTGTCTTGTTCTGACCAGCCAATTAGAATCTGGAGGAGGGTGTCTTTCATTCAAGTCTCTGGAATTGAGGAGAGGCACTTCCTGCAGAAACGCTGGGCTCGAGGCTTAGCATTTTTCAGCAATTTAAATTGGGACATGCTAGAGTACCATTGTAATCACAAATACTAAATCTGCAAGTTAATAACCTTAAGACAGAGTCAAATACCTGCCTTACCTGAGCTAAAGCAATCAAACTCAAGCTCAACCTTTATAGGCATTCCATACCCGGAATCTTATTGGCACCCAAACAAACCCCCTTATTTCTAATTCCTGGGGCCTATCTGATCAATTATGGTAGTCCCAAAACCAGAAAACATCTATAAATACAATCAACCACACCTACTTCAAAACTTGCATAGAGGAAGCCTTAGTAAAAAAGACAAAACATTTTTAATATATTTGCATACTTATGTGATCCTGTATCTTAAAACTCAAATATATTTTATATCTCAAAATGTTGTAAATCATTGACTATGGGTTTATCTATAAAGGTACAGAGATAAAACATTACACAATTTGTGAGATTTGAAGTTCTCACAGTGGTAATTGTGAAGATGTTTGTCTTCTGGGCTGTGACGTTGTGTAGTCTGAGAAAATGGTGAGAATATAGATTGCTATGTGAAGGGTCCTACAATCTTCCCAGTGACTACTAAAAAGGGATTATATCAAAGAAATTTTGATATTATTATAACTGATTACCTAAATTCAGGAATTCAGTCAGTTGCCAAAATGTTGTATATATAAAATATGTGTGAGATGGTCTAGTGTTCAACAGAATTATATTATAATAAATAATTCTGTATTGTATGTTTTTATGTAATCATTTCAGATACATGTCTGCCATTCATAAAAAATATTATCATTGCAGGCAATTAAAGTGATCATGACAATAGATGCAGCTGGTGTTCTCTTAGGATGGAGATTTTTTGACCATGCAGCTCATTTAGGAGGAGCAGCATTTGGAATGTAAGCTATTGTCTGTAATTGATGTCTTTATCTACACTGCGAGCATATAAAGTAGCCCCATGCACTGACCTACTCCGTAACTCCCTTGAACCATTATTCTTCCCCCTTCAGCATACTTCCCTGTATTCCCCTCTGGTCATCTAACGACTTGTTGACACTAATGTTGGTAGAGATAATCAAGTGATAAACTTCACTGTGAAGATTATTTTTTACGTCTTTTTAACACTAAAGAGGTCTTTCATAAATAACAGTTATAAATCCATATAACTGGATTAACTAACTCCATGCTTTGGGATATTAGTTCTTGAAAACTTCATAGCTACTCAGCTACTCAAAAAATACCTTCCCTTGACTCCTAATCCTATGCTACATCAGTCCACCCCATGCTCACACATTAGTTTAATATCCTCACATCAGCATCCAATTATTCCAGATATTTAAACTTTGCCACATTTTCAGTAGATTTATTATCTGCTATATGAGTATGTTATGGTTTTGTTCCATTTTTGATGATAAAACTTAATTTTAAAAGAAACTGGAACTAGAATTATAACTGACATTGTGTCTATGTCAAATTTGTGGTCACACTTCTCAGAAGTGAAAAGGGTTTCAAACACTTATATTACATTCATTCATTTATTGTATATTCCATAAATCCATATACACAGATATAGAACCAGTCACAGAGTTAATATAATACAATACAATTATAAATATATATGTACAGCTTATAATCATTATAATAGATAAAAAACATGTGTTAAATTTACAGGCTTACATCACTATACATAAAATTATGCAATATTAACATTGTTTATGCTGTTATCCTTATTTCTAGGCAAATTTGTTACTAAAGAATTCATCACGTATAAAAAGAGTTTTGCAATAAAAATGTTGTCAACTGAATTTTAATATTTTTCAAGTCATTAGACATAGATTTGATTTTTGGTGGCAAATGATTAAAGATCTTTACCCCCATGTAACATATTCCTTTTTGGAATTGTGTTAGACTAGTTTGCGGATAATGCAGATCATAGATAAATCTGGTACTACAATTATGCATTTGTGAGTTGAATGTGAATAATTCCTTATTTACTATAACAAACAGGGAAATCGACAATATATATTGAGCTTGTAGGGGGAGTTACTCAATTTCTAACAGTGCACAATATCCAATAACAGTCATTTATACTCAGTATAAGTACATCAGCTACTTATAGGCTTCAAGAAAGGTTATTTGTACCTGTATGCAGTATGAGTTTGTGTGTATTGATACAAATTTTAACAATCATAATTTCAAATTCGATTTATCAAAATTATGCATCCCACTGGCATGCCAGTTTATTTTATGGTAGTGTCAGCATCTCAGATTATATTGCATTGAATGATGGGATGATGGGTGAATGGAAGGAAGCAGTCTTGACTTAACTGAGATACTGCCTGGATGAACTGAGGAAAATCATGAAAACCTTGGCCATTATCGTCAGTGTCCCAGCCAGTAGTCAAATAAGACCCCTTCTGGATTTTGTGTTATTCCTCAAGCCATCTAGCTGTGTCCTTTACTTGTCGAGTGTCTCTTACATTTTTATGTTCCTAAAGCAGCTTGTCACTCGTCCAAGAAGTCCTACCATCTCCATGGATGAACTGAGGAAAACTATGAAAACCTTGGTCATTACCATCAGTGTCCCAGCTAGGAGTCAAATAAGACACCTGCTGGATATCAGAAGTGTTATCCCTCAAGCCAACTAGCTATGTCCTTTACTTGTCAAGAGTGTCTCTTACATTCTTATGTTCCTAAAGCAGCTTGTCGCTTGTCCAAGAAGTCCTACCATTTGTGTAAAAAAGATCACAAAACGAAAGAAGAGGGCAGGCCCCAACAAGGGGCTGTAGAGCCATTGATGAATGAATGAATGAAAAATCAGCTTATATTCAGATGAAATGGAGCTGTAGCTATAGTAGCTTTTGATGGCCTCAGTAAACGTCATTGCTGATTCTTTGATGAGGTAGCTGTGGTGATGGTACATCATAGCTTATTTTAAAGGATCAGCATATCATTGAAATTGCTTAAATAATCAGAACTCTTAAGACATCCTTTCTTCCTTCTACTCCTCTTCATCCTCATATAGATTTTATCCTTATTTCATTTCATTTTATTTTTCCTCTTTCCTCCTATGCTTTTAATTGTTTCTGTTTGATTCTACTCTATGATTATGGCCTTTCGCATGTGTTTTTTTTTCAGCTTCATTCGCTTGATCTCTTCCTTTTATTTTTTATATATATGTATTTTATTTTTCCTGTTTTACCCACCTTTGTCTCCCCTACATATCTTCCCATTGAGAACAGGGTCACAGGTTCCCATTTGGTCTTTCATAGCCATGGTCCCAATGCTCCCTCTCTCTATATCTGTACCACTTTTCTCAGCTTGACTTACTCTGAAGGTGGGGGCAGCAGTTTCCTCCAAAACATTAGCACCTCTCTATGAAATGACATGGTGTCACATCCCAGAAAACTGTAATCTTAATATTCACTAGTGTGAGAATCTCAAATCTGACATTCAGTAAATTTTTTAATTTCTTTTCTTTCAGTGCATGGAGTTATTGGGGTAATGCATATATTTGGCAGAAGAGGGAACCACTGTTACGTTGGTGGCATGACTTACGTGATGGATCAACGAAGTAGCTGTTGTTCATGTACAAAAGTAACGAGTCATTAAAACTAATGGTATTTTATATGCAGTGTACAGTTTTGTATTATCCTGGACACACAGTTTCTGAATGAGTATTGATTTGCATTGAGGTTGATGATATGCATTGTCATTGCATCTGGTTTGAAGAGTTGTCTGTATTTAGAATACACAAGAATTAAATCAGTGTGGCTATATCTGAATGATGTCATGTCTAACAGCGTCACATACCTAGAATAATAGTGCCACAACTGAAAAAACTAAAATTTACAGGGCATTAGTCTGAAGTTTTGTATTGTGTGGTCTGTACTAGGTAAAGATATAACTAATATCTAACAGATGAACAATGGCTATAGATATGTCTTTATTACTACACTTTGCTTCCAGATAGTGCAATGTAACTTTTCTGTGGCCCTGTTATTCAAGGTATGTGATAATGTGTTAGTATAGTGGCCTCCGTAGCCTAGGGGTAACGTTCCCACCTCATGACTCAAGGTATGCGGGTTCAAACCTGGTGGAGGTCGTGGAATTTTTAAGGGTGGAAAGATTCAGGGAACAAGTCCTCCGGGAGGGACTTCAAGCCGTGTGTCCTGTGTCGTAGATTTACAGCACGTAAAAGCTCCTCATGTCTCTAGGAGACCTCTGAGCAAAATTAGGCAACAAGTTTCCCGCCCAAGTAGTTTCCAATTCCTCCGGTAGATGGGGAAGTATCGGGGACCACTGCCAGAGAGGTGGCCGACCTCGCTGGCAGGATGGGGCTGATAGCGAGCACCAGTACTGGAAGGGCATGGCGACTGGTAGAATATCAAAGGGGGACGTACAATAGACTATTAGTTGTGGTGCATGGGGAAACTCACCCCCCCTCCAATAATAATAATAATCTGTTAGTATTGTCATTATCACATACATTGAATAACAGGGCCACAGAACAGTTACATTGCACATAGGTCTGTACTAGGTAAAGATATAACTAATATCTAACAGATGAACAATGGCTATAGATTTGTCTTTATTACCACACTTTGCTTCCAGATAGTGCATTGTAACTTTTCTGTTGTCCTGTTATTCAAGTTATGTGATAATGTGTTAGTATTGTCATTATGTTTATCAGTGAGTACTATATTCAGAATAATTTCAAGTGAACACCTAATGATGGAAATAATATTTTAAAAATGTGTTCCAACATAGAGTTTTCACTGTATCAGTATGTCAAAGGTCAGTAAGAAAATAATTTATATTTAAAATCTGTGAATTGAAATTAACTTTGTAACTGAATTGTTGGGTTATTGACTGCTAATGTGTGAACTTGTGGTTATCGCTGTCCTGTAAGTGATTGTTCATTGAATAGGAAACTCTTTAATATTATGTACTTCAGAAGAGAAATAAGACAATAGAAACCTTCATAATTTCTATTTGTTTCATGATGAAACCTCTGGTATTGTAATAAGTAAGATTGTGGCTTTCTCCAATATGATGGCCTACAGATTCTCTAAGATGGGGCCAGCAGACTCCTCTAAACTTTGACAGCTGTCTACTAAACTACACTGCTTCATATCCCAGAAGACCATAATTCCCACATTCACCATCATGAAAAATTCATATCTTATATATGGAAATGTCATGTTGACTACTTTCTGGGACAGGAACATCATAATGACAAGAGTTCCTGAAGAAAGGTACCCACAGTAAGAAGTGAAATATATTGTAAGTTTCTGAATTAGAATCTAAAGCCAGCCCATTAAGTGAAATGATATGGAATGTGGTGCATGGGCACCTGTTTGCAGCTTTATAATGCATGTCTGCATACCTGTAGGGTGACTACTGCAACATTCAAAGAATTGTGCACAGAAATTGTTCCACATGTCTTCACCAGGCTTTACACTGAGAAAGAACATCTCTTTGGTTGCTCAGTGGAATCAACTTTTGTAGTTATGGGAGAGTGAAGTGTGTGGGGGAAAAAAAGTAGGAAAAGGGCCAAGAAAACTGTATTTAAATATGTGCATCATGAATCTTTGGAAAATATGCATTGAAGAAGAAAGTGACAGTATTGAAAAACTATATGAGTTACTTGTACTATGAATCAATACAGGATTTTTATAACAGAATAGTTGTTTTCATTTGAAGTACCCTGACACTTTAATGAAACATGCCAGGACTTATTTTAATACACAGGTTTGGCCATTACATTACTGTAATAACTCCCTACATTATGTCTGATGTTGAGATTCTCACTGATGGATTTCTCATTGTAGCGATGGTTGTAGTCTGAAAGTGGAGCAAAGCCTCCACCCTTTAAATAATAGTCTGTCCCAGGCTGAAGTACATTTATTCCCTGGTACTCCTTTAAGTTCATGTTTTCTTCTTCACAGTGACCCATTTTATATTCAAGTTCCTTCACAATCTGAATGAAGCTCAGGGTGCAGAACCACAGGTAGAACAAAAATACTGTAAACAAATAACATGGTATGTACTGCTTGTCAGTTATGTAGGCACAGTCACTGTTTTTCTACTGGAGGTTTGTGAATAGGTTCTGCAGGATCAGAACATTTCATATCATAACACTTTACTTACTTACTTACTTACTTACTCGTGGAGCTGAGCCCTTTTGGAGGAGCCGCCAATTCTGCAGCTACTCAAGAATTTCCCAGCATTTTATGGAACACGAAAGTTCATTACCGTATTCACAAGAGCCCTTTGCTGGTCCCTGTCCTGAGCCAGATCAATCCAATCTATAACATCCACTCCTGTCTCTCTAAGATTCATTCTATTATTGTCCACTCACCCACACCTTGGTCTTCCCAGTGGTCTCCTTTCTTCTGGCTTTCCCACCAATACGTTTACGTTTGTACAAACGACACAGCACACACGTAAACTACACTACTAATAATAACATAAAATCAAGTAAAAAAGTATATCACCAAAATAAGCCTTATCAAGCTAGAAGTAATATTTTCATCATAATAAATAAATCACATTAACATAGAGAAACAACTGTAAAATGATCATGTCACACTAAACACTGGATGACAGGATTACTAGAACTTACATAGGACAAATCCTCCTCCAGAGCAGCTGCCAATGAGGACCCCAAGGTTCAGGATGTTCTCTTCTACCAATAACATGGTAATAACAAAGCCAACAGTCAAGAAGATTAGCCGAGCAATTTCCAGCATAAGAAATGGGTACACGAACCACACTGATATCTGAATGTTAGAATGAATATAATCAATATCAATATAAAAATCATTAGCCTCATAATAATCGTATGTATAATTCTATACAGTACTGGTAGGCTGTCTTTGAGAGTTCTTATACCCAAACAATAATACACACATATGCACACCCAAGCACATGCACAAGCACTGTAGAAGAGAGCAGTGAGGCTATAGAGAGAAAACACACAAACTTTAATTGACGCAAGTAAAGAGGTTGGTCTAGAACTAAATACAGAGAAAACTAAGTACATGTTACTGTCTCATCACCAAAACGCAGGGCAAAATCGTGACATAAAGATAGGAAACAGATGTTTTGAAAATGTGGCACAATTCAGATATTTGGGAACAATGATAACAGATCAAAACCTGATTCATGAGGAAATTAAGAGGTGAGTGAACTCGGGTAATGCTTGCTACCATTCAGTCCAGAACCTTTTGTCTTCTCGTCTGTTGTCCAAAAATATAAAAATTATAATATACAAAACTATAATTTTGCCTATGGTCCTGTATGGTTGTGAAACTTGGTCTCTAACATTAAGGAAGGAACATAGACTGAGGGTGTTTGAGAACAGGGTGTTGAGGAGAATATTTGAACCAAAGAGAGATGACGTGACAGGAGGTTGGAGAAAACTGCATAATGAGGAGCTTCATAACTTATACTCTTCTCCAAGTATAATTAGAATGATGAAGTCAAGGAGGATGAGGTGGGCAGGGCATGTAGCACGAATGGGGGAGACGAGGAATGCGTATAGGATATTGGTGGGANAATACATATATTTCATGTTTCACAAGTCCAAAATGTACAATGGACATGATACTGGTCACCAGCATAACACAAGCAAACAAAACAGAAAGACAATACAAAGCTAAACAAACACTGTAACTAATTATTTACTGTATGCTCCAAAATTTCAACAACTGTATTAAAATGAGTTATTCATGAGGTATGAATATAAATTATTTTTAAAACTGATTCTATCCTTTCTAAGACTTTGAATGGTCTTTGGCAATCTATTAAATAACCTAATAGCAGTAAACATAGTGCCCTTCTGGAAAACAGAAAGATTTGAAGTTGGAATATAAATTTGGTTTTTCCTTCTAATGTTCAGGCCATGAACCTCTGAACCTGAACAGAAATTATTTTGATTATCTATCCCAAACAACATCAAATTAAAATATATTCACATGACAATGGTAAAATACCTAATTTCTTAAAAAGACTTCAACATGAGTCTCTGGGTCCCACTCTCTATATGATTCTTATTATGTTCTTTTGTAATTTAAAAACTCTAGAATTATTAGTTGAATTGCCTCAGAGGACTAGTCCATACTTAATGATAGAATGAAAGTAAGAAAAATACACCATTTGCAGGGTTCTTAAATTCATAAAATAAGATAAACTCCTAATTACAAAAATAGCAGAACTGATTTTAGGAAGGATGTATTATGTTTTGCATTTTGCTCAGATGAGATCTTTAAGATGTATAAAAGGGTAAAGGTGAAGATAAGTTGTTCCTTTCTTAATTAAGTACACTGCCATGAATATTAAGGAAGAATGAATGTACAGCAAAACACATTCTTGACCTTATCATTACATGGAGATGCAGGGTCAGCTTCATTTCCTGGCCACTTCACATCTAGCCTTCATTAGATAGGAGGCTGAGTGGGCCCCAAAGCAGGTTTTAATGTGGTGGAGAAGAGAAGAAATCTCAGGCCCTCCCAAGAATTAAAGTCTGATTCCTTGGTTGTTCAGCATATAGCCTAATCTCTGTACTGAATGAGTATGAGCTCTTATGGGAAAAATAAAAATGAAAAAAATGGAGAATTTAAAGATAAAAGGACTTAAATTTTAAGACAATAAAATAAGATGTATTTGATGAAACTGCCTGAAATTGGTCCTAAATGTGGACCAAAACATGTATCAGTTACTAAATAACAAATAATATTTTTATTGTTGGGTTGATGGCCAGAATACTAAAAATCATGACATGACAGGATTCAGATATTAAAGATAAATAATATGGTACCGGCACATTCTAAGAACGACAACTGATAAGAAAGATGCCCAAGAGGAATATGAGGTTGTAGACATGAGCTATAGGATAGGAAAGATATTACATGGAAGGAAAAACATCAGAGGAAATTGAGGAGTAACTCTGGAAAGATTAAAAATAAATACCCGAGTAGCAAACAAGATCAAAATGGAAACAACAGATGAGAAAATATGTTACATAGAGGGGAGAACAAACATGGGAGAAGCTGAAGAAATATTTTTCCTAAATTGGTTTCTGGTGTTTATTAGGTATAAAATAGTAGCCACAGAGGAAAAAGAAAACTATATACAACCTACATAATAATTTACATACACTTTCGATAATGTGAGCAATCAATATCTGTTCAGCTCAATTTGCATGACCATACTGTAATGTACAATGAAAAACTTACTTTCAGTGCACCATATAACAGGAGAAAACAGGAAAAAGAATGTAAAGAGAGATATGTGATGAAACCAATTAAATAGATCTCAGGTCCTGAAAATAAAGAAGCAAAATATAAGTTAATATATTTACATTTTTTCTATTTTGCCAGGAAGGTAACAATGTATCTGCCTTTTAACCCTCTGAATCCTGAAGTTCATTTAAATGTTTAAATATTTAGTAGTTTACATACAACCATAAATGGAGTTTTCTCTTTATTTCATAAATCATGTCACAGATTTTGTTGAAATTCAATTCGTGAAATTTGCACTAAAATTTGCTGGGCAGTTCCAATTTTCTGGTATAGTATTAGTAACAGAGCCACAATTAGTAAGGCCACAAACAGGCTTTCCATGATCCCATAAAAACTTCCATACATTTAGCTCAAATTCAAGATGAGGGCTTCCACTAATTTTCAATTCATTATTCATATTTGGGTATTAAATTGTATAATAGACTGGCTTTGGAATTAAGAAAATCACATGGCTCTAAAGACTTTAAACATGGGCTAAAAGTATTTTTACTAGATCATCCATTCTATATACTGTATGAATTCCTCTTGGAGAGACCGTAGTAAGCATAGCAAAACCTCTATTCAGCAATGGAAATAGATAACAAATGGTTGCTTGCAGTATCTTACTGTGTTTGGTGACTGACATGGTCATAAGTAGGACTCTTGATTTACTGTAATTACTCTTAAAATTCTCTGATGAACTCATAAGGTTGGCTTGCATTTCAATTTACATATTGTACCTAATTTGATTATTTATCTGGTTTGAGAGTGTTTGTTATATTTTAATTATAGGTTAACCATGTCAAGCGCGATTATACTAAATGTTGACAAATTCTAATCCTTTAGGCATTTGGGCAAAAGGATATCAAGAATGATGTATTTAATGATGTGACTTGTTTGAGTGTTACTGTTGTAGCAATTATGAATGCCAAATAAAAATGAAATGAAATGAAATTTCTAAGTTGGCTTAACAAACATCAAAAGTGCCATTAGTAATTTTATGTACTATATCCTCTCCATTGTTGCTTAATTGTCTCAAACACTGTAAGACTATAGAAGAAGTGTATTTGGCATAAAAAGTTTCATTTTCTCTACAACTTATGCATTATTTGCTCCAGTATTTAGTCAGTTATGCTTGAGATGTGCAAAAAAAACTGTACGTTGGTCTTCAAGAAAATTGGCCACTATTATTGTCCAGTTTAACCAAAACTGGAAAATGAGACAGATTTTAGGACAACTCCCAAATATCAGATTTCATGAAAATCCAATCAGTAGTTATTGATGTGTTACATGCAACTTGGACTGACAACTTGTGCTCTTTGCATGAGGCTCTATTTACATTATATATATTTTAATATGTTATATCTTAAATTTTATATGTTATATTTAATATTGTATANCAAACAGATATTGCAAAAGTAACTGGTGGATCTTACAACTTTCATTGCATTTGCACCAATTGAAGCTGCTGCATATGTGGGACAGATTACTTGCTCTGTACCTATGAGCTGCATATGTGGAACAGATTTCTTGCTCTGTACCTCTGAGCTAACTGCCTGTGCCATGCTCTATCTAACTAATATACAATTTATTTTTGTTTCTCTGCTAAATACACCTTTAGACACACTGAAGGGGAATAGCAGCATTGTTCAAAATGCTGCATAAAATATGAGAACCATAGACTTACCTCTCTTCATATCATCTAATGCATCTTTCATGAATAGCATGTTATAAGTTCTGAGCCAGAGGTCCAGTTGGTTTTGTATTGCCTCCTGATTCTCCATGCCTATGATACTGGCTATGAGACACATCATAGACTGGATCTGTGAAAAGTGATATTCAAATTGGTGATCAAAACATTAAAAGTTTTACTAATATAATTTTTATAAATGATCCTTAAAATTTAATCATGTCGAGTTCTAAAAAAGACATAGCTACATATGTATTTATGGGATATTTTTAATTAACTGAAATGATCACAACTATAATTGTAACCTTTTCAGTATTGTATTGTATTATTTCAGTATTGATAATTATCAATACGTATTGAGCTAAAGGATATAATTGCATGCATTTCTGTAGTCTAGTTTTAATAATACTCACTAGTGTAAATATGGCCACTACTACAGAACCGAACCTCGTGGAGAACCAGAAGACGAAGTTGTACATCACCACCATGACGAACTGATACAGATTGTCTTATTTGTCGTGCCTCAGTTATTGGTCATCTCTGTAACATTAACATTTTCTACTACAAATGTCTTATTATACACAATGGGTGTGCTCTGACTGTTGCAAATAAATGCTGTATCAGCAGAGGATAATCACCCTTTAATGCTGTGTGGTTACTATTTTTGCTACCTGCTTTAAAATTATGAAACTCTTCACTCTGTCCACACAACATATTATAAACAATTATTTCCCGAACTGGCACTATGGTATTAAGATTGAAGGGAGTTCATAATCACACAAACTGAATATTCCGAATTGTAAATGATATGCGGGCACATGGAGTAATATGCAAACATATCTTTTTTCCAAATATGTGGGACGCCATCTCCATATTTCGGAGGGATACAGCATATGAGGCCAGAACCCGAACTCTTTCTCGTCCCGCTTCCAATTGCACCATTAAATGCCATGTAAAATAAAAAAGTAATTTAGTCGCTGAACATAAAATTACTATACTGGAGTCACCGGATGAAGACCCATGGATTCGACCCTCTCCACATCCCCTCAAACTGTTTCGCGTACCCTCCTGCATATTTCCTGAGATTTTCCTCCAGTCGTTTAGTCGTTCTGTTAGCATGTATTTCTATCCAATGATAAATCTCTCTAGTGGCAGTAGCTGTCATAGCTGGGGTCTCTCTGATGCAGGTCAGCAAGGCCTGGATGGGAATATGATAGACAGAGAGTAGGAAGCTTTGAGCTTTATCATACCCACAATCCATGGGCCTTCTTTCCGTGGCTATTTTGTAGTTGTGAAATTGCACATTTCCAGCTTCATTAAGCCTGCGGGTCCTAAAGTCCATTCAAATAATACCTGAAAATTCAGTTTTGACCTCACAAAAGACATTGCATATCTACTACAAATACAAATCAATTAACACTACGCAGGAAATGATCACCATTTGTTGTGAAAATGATAATAAATTCATTAATACATTAAGCAAAATAAAGGAGTTTTTTTATGTCAAAGCAGGCGGTGGTACCTACAACCTGTGCTTGCGCACTTATTCAGCACACTTACGTTTTTATGTGTGTGTGTGTGTGTGTGTCTTCTTACATACACACACATATCCGTCTGTCAAGCATTCCCACCTTGCTCCTCCAAAACAGGCGAGTTGTAGGAAAAAAATTGGTAAATACAAAAGGTGTTCACGTTTGAGAGAGAACCCTGAGGAGTGCGTCAATTTTTCTGCTATGTGCAAGGGATTGAGTTCAAGCCAACTATTTCCCCATTAGGTTCTCCATAAGAAGAGTACTTGGGTCATGAGGGCAAGGAATACGTAAACTTTTCATCTTTTATAGTGATTAAGGCAAGGAGACGCGTTTAAACTAGATTCCGGCATGATGTACTATAACATAAACGGTTCATAAAACTGCAGTGTAGCCACAATTTTAGCAGATTTCTTTTTCAATAATCACGACACTCAAGGGCACGAAGTGAGTTGGAATAGCGGTAACATTCTAGACGTTCTAGACTCGCATTCGGTAGCTGATCGGTTCGAGTCTGGGGAGGGACACCGCTACCCTGACCAACCTGACCAACCTGGAACCTGACCGTGGTGTTTCGTGATTTTCTGTCGGTCCAAGTTATACCTCGGTTAGGCCATGGATGCCTCCAGCTCCTTCCCAGTTCAGCATTTATTATTCTATCTATTATTCGACGCTATATAGTCTAGATACTATTAACGTCGTAAAATAATCCACAAAAGAAAGATGTACAAAATAATATGCATCGTATAAATAGAGATCATAACGAATATGTGCAAGAGAAGGTATTGACCTCGTACAGACGTTTCAAGAAACCCCACTAGATGACACTACATCCTCGCTGAAGAAATGAGACGAGACGCGATGAAACCAGCGCAATTGTTTACATGATTGGTAGGATTGGTAGCATGGGTAGGATGGGTAGTATTGTCATGGGAGAAGTAGAGCGTTATATAAATCAAGATAAACGGGAGAAGTAAAAATGGTGTCTTGGACCGCAAGTGAAATTAAACTTTTATTAACTTTGATTCAAGAACGGGAAGCTTTGTACGATATAGCAAATGAAGATTACACCAACAGAGATATCGTATGGGCGTTGTGGACTGATATTGCAAAACAGCTCAATAAATCACGTACGTACTGTTCCATCGGTCTTAAACTTCAGACGGCATTTAAATCTCTAGCTAAGACATCCCACGAGTTCGTTTTATAAGACAGCATCGAACAATGTACCACAATAATTGTATGATAGAATTTATTTTCATGTGACTACTGAATCCATTTAAAAGTGTCTTATGATGTAATTTTGTGAAGTTAATTGAACGAGTATTACTTGAAAATTCCCATTTATCCAATTCGATGCAAATGTTTATAAGAACTTTTGCACTTTATCGCCCACTTATTTGGAGACTGGCTGGAAGTGAAATTAGTGGGATTGTGACACATACATTACATGCTGTTTGACGCAATGGGTGACGAAGTATTGATATGGTTTTGCGTTATTGTGACTACAAGACCTAACCTAAATGTATATGGATTTAAACATTAATTATTTCGAAATTGTAGCGTTAAGAGAATCAGTATGTCAACAAATGTTGCACCTGGCAGAATACTGGATAGGCTATTCAGTGAAACTGAGGCAGACCCACCAGTGATAACAGAAAATAGACTAGCCTAACCTAATCTAACCTAACATATCATAAACTCTGTATGTAAGAAGCATAAACAGTGTAGTGCATATGAATGTACTGTCTACTGAGTTCTTATTCCGAGGTACTGAAACTTAAACTCACTAGAATAAAGTAACTTTTCATACATTGCAGCTTCCTCTTTGAATTTTCAAGACTGCTGTCACCGCATCTGTACATACCTTGTGCTTCATTACATACACTGATGTGTCGGAATGATAGCACTTGTAAGTGTAACATCAGCTTCTTGCGTCTAACTTCATATGTTGAAGGTGTTGCAACATTTCAGTATGCATCGCAGTCTCTGTCTTCAGAGTGAGTGGAGCAGAAGGAAGAAGTGGACTAACATATAAATCCTGGAATTGGAGTAATGATGTGTGTGAAATGTGATGCTATCCAATGGGAAGGGGCCATGTGGTTAGAAAGAATGGTTAGAAGAAAAGAAATCCCATTAGATAGCACTGTGCTCCACACCCCTCCCCCAATTCCCAGTCTGAAAACTATATGTCAGTCTGTTTCATTTCATTTTATTTCATTTATTCTTTAATTCAATAAATCCTTTTTGGTGAAGCCTAGGATGTTGAACAAGTCACAATGAAATCAAAACATACAACAAGAACAGTTCATAAAATAGAACTCAGTTGCATACAGAACAAAAACACAAAAAGTGAAAATTGTTCAAGTTAAAATCGATTAAACTACAACCCATAAAAGCTTATGCAACACCATAACATATGCATTTCACACGATTTCAATATACACAACATACACAAGAACAGTTCATAAAATAGAACTCAGTCACATATAGAGCAGTCATAAAACGAAATTATACATAGTGGTAATCAAACCACACAAAAGTGGAAATTGTTCAAGTTAAAATTGATTAAATTACAACCCATAATACAATTTGCATGTTGATAATATTCATTCATAGAATAAAAGGAACGATGATACAAAAACCTCTTTAGTGCTGATTTAAAACTTTTCTCCTCATTAACTAACATTTTTATTGACTGAGGGAGACAATCCTTTAATCTCATTCAACCTGAAGATGGCAACTGCAGTGTATGCCAAATTATTGGAATAGCTTCAACATATGACATGGCTGAACCTCGAGAGCCAAAGTTGCATGTTGGACATGCATCTTCAAGCTGTAAAAACAAACGTGTAGAAATGTTGGGTCTATACTAAAACCTTTATCATTGTTCAGAATGGAATAATCTGTTTTAATTCTTTTCAGCAACAGCGTGCAGGGAAAAATGGACTAGTCTGAGGTGTATTTATAGACGAATTGTAAATCAACAAGCAAACTCAAATAAGAAGAAAAAGATCAAGTGGCCTTGGGCTAACATGATGACCTTTCTGATACCACACATAAAAACGTAAGATTCTTTAAAATAATAAGCCCCATACACTTTGTGCTAATGAGACAAGACTGCACATTGATTATTAGAACACGGTTTTTTTCTTGTATCCTGCAAAATAAACTAATTTTGTATTTTGTTATTCATGTTGTATGAGACACAGTCCACTGGAAATTTCCACTCTTTCTTCCTGCTTCGCCAAGACTGGTTTGATATTATCCTTCCACCTATTCCTTTGTATCCCAGACTCTTTCCTTGGAATTTCCTGATCAAAATTTTGGAAGCATTTGTTATTTCTTTAATGTGTTACATTCCTAGGCTATTTTTTCCTCATGTCACGTTCTTTAGGTCCATATATTCCCCTCACCACTGTGGTTTAAAAGCAATCAGTTTGTATTCTTCCCTTAGAGTGAAAGACCATGTTGCACACCCAAATAAAACAAAGATAAAATTATAGTTTCATTTTAGTGCTTCAGTTTTTGATAGGATACAGAAGTATATGTGAGAACCTGTTCATAGCTAACTGTAGATTTTGCTGTATAAAATCACATTAAAGGGAGCTGAGTTAGCATACTCTGTATGGCGACTGGCTACGGACTGGATGACTGAGGGGTTGAAGCTTAAGTCCCAGTAAGGTCAAGAATTTTCACTTCACGTCATCCAGACTGGGGCCCACCCAATTTCCTATCCAATGGGTACTGTGGGCTCTTTCCCCAGGGGTAAAGCAGCCAGTCATGAAGCTGACCACTCAGCTCCAGCCAGTGCTGAATTCAAGAAAATGTGGATCTATACATCTACTTCCCAATCTTCATGATGTAGTGCTTAATTAGTTAAGCACAAGGACAACTTTACCTTACCTGTATCTCATTAAAAGTTATATTGAAAAAGTAACATAAATTAAAATTACTTATGTTTCTGGTATTATTAAGCACCAGATGGAATGTCCATTCTTTTCCTGGGATATGGTTGCTTTTCAGTATTAAAATTAAATATAGCAGCTAGAAATTTAATGTCTGAATTTGAATGTTATTCCTTCTATACTCCTTTAACTGAGAAGAAGAGTTGGGGGTGAGGATTTGAAACATCCATAAACATCCATTAGCCTTCCATTTGGCTACACAAGAAAACATATAACGTGTTAAATTTCAGGTTGTATCTGTTTGAGTACTTGTTTGAGAACCGCAGATGTAAGTAGTAACATTGTTATTTGTCACTTTTACAGAATACAACCACGATATGGACCTGATGTAGACATTGATGATGCTGATAGTGTCATAACAATCACTGATCACAAAGCATATGGAACACATGATAACCATTTAATGACATTAAGTAACTATTCTGAAGATTATGAATTGGAAGAAGGTGTTATTAATCCTGAAGATGGGGTAGCAGAGTACCTGTATGATGAGAGTGGTGCTGAATCTGAACCAGTGGAAGATCACAGAATGAAGAACCCAAGTGTGAAACGTATAAAGCTGGAGGATCCGGTGCATTTATCACAGCTTAACACAAGGCATAAGAAAGATATAAAATCAGAGAGAACAAACGGTCACTCAAATTGTAGAACTGAAAATGTAGATGAATTTTTAAAACTGATCCAGTCTTCACATAAAATGCCCAGTACACCAGCAGTACAACCATATGATCAGTTAATAGGTGTAGATCCTGATGAGATGTTCTTCAGAAGTATTGTCCCAGATGTCAAGTTATTGAACCAAAGAGACAAGGGTGCATTCAAGCTCAGAGTGCAGCAGATGTTATATGATATGTTGTACCCATCCAGAGAAGATGAACAAGACACAGTTACACAGAATAACCCTTAACCCTTTGAAGACTTCTTAAAATGGCACCTTGCCTTTCCTTGCATGTAGGTCTAAATGTCAGCGAGTCCCACCTTTTTCAGTACAATTGCACAATTGCAGAAGATACTATAATTTTAGATCTTCTGTCAGAATAAAATGCATCTTGATATCAGGACAAAATAGTTTAGGCATAAACTTCAAAGTGTCTCTGAGATGCGGTGTTGCTGTTTAGAAGAGCAGCTGACTACATCTTGGAAATGATAGTCAGTTACTGTTGACTGTCAGTTAAATATACAGCAAATATACATGGTATTACAAAGTATACAACCTACAACACATATTTTGAATATATCGTATTTATTGTATAAAAGTTGTATTTATTATCTGTGGAAACAGTAACTAAAATAACGTTTTTAGTGTCACAGATGCTTGAAATGAGATCAGTTAATTCTGAGTACATTATCCAATTGATATAATAAATTATTGTGTCATTGAATGTTCCGGTCTAGAAAACCAAAATTAACGGTTGTGGGGATTTGTTGTACTGACCACGCAACACCCTCTGTCCACTAAAGTTGTCACTAACTGCTGACAAGGAGCGGTCGGTCAGTCAGTATAGTTCGCTTGTGGACTCTAGCCATGAACTTAGTTAAATAACATCAAGTCTTGGACATATCTTCATTATAACCCACTGTACTTTCATGAAGTCTGAGTTCCTCACAGCAGTGACCATAAAGGCTACTGTCTTCTGGGACATGATGCCATGTAGTTTAATAGTAGGTTCCTTCAAAACATTGGTATGTATCTTCAAACTACACAGCATCACAACCTCAAAGACTGTACTCATCACTAAACATCTATTTATTTGTGATCCATTCAGTGATGTAATTAGGAACTCTTGAACATATGGAACTGAATGGTAGGATGATTAGTGATCAGTGAATTTGGAAACTAAGTGGAAGGAAGAAGTTGTGGCTTAACTGAAGGCAGTATTCAGACATTTACCAGAAGAGATCAAGGAAAACAAAAACCTCACTGTAAGTCTCCTGGCAGAGGAATCTCACAAATACAAGTCAGAAGCATTACTGCTGGAGGCAACTTGCTCTGTGTAATAACTGTAAAAATTGGCAGAGTCCAGAGCTCTAGAAGACTATTGCTTATCCAATCAGTCCATCTTCCGTTAACTTTATACCATGCTAAAATTCATAGTGTTTCTTAAATTAAATCAGTTTCTAACTTAGAAAAAAAAACTGTTCCTTGAGTAACTGTTTCACCTGATACTAATATACTGTTCATGACAGTGTGTTGAAAATAAAATTTTATCTATGTACATTTATTTGTAATAACCAACCATTGCATATACAACTGTTGTAGTAATGGAGAGGACCGGAGTATGATTCCGGTCCCCTTTACAAGCGTATGGTACACTATGGAAGAATCCACATGCAAAGTGATTGTAGTTGGGCCCGTTGCACAATCCGTGGTGAACCACAAGAGGCCCATAAGGGCCGCTGCCATTTCAGCCCATGCTATGGGCTTGACGTCAGTGTAGTGCCGCACTAGCTGCTGTCGCGGTGGGCCTATGGACAATGCTGCTAGTGATGTTGGGGTGGCATCTGTGTACAGCTGTCTGGACTGTAAAGGTGACCGTAGACGTCTAGGCGTGGCCAGGATGCCTGTCCGGTGCATTTGTTGAAGCCACTGTGTGTTGCACTGCAGAAGAAGCTGGGCTAAGAATTGTGGCCAACCCATAGCCCAGGTTAGCCAGGATACATATCCTGCTATTCGAGTCAAGTCTTGATGTGTAGCTCATGGAACCAATGGCATGAGGTGCCGCATGTGCGCTATGCACTTGTCCATTGGTTGAATGGTATCATGGCGGGCATCAATATGGAGGCCCAGATACGTCAAAGCTGATGTGGGTACCACTACAGATTTGGCATAATTAATGGTGAATCCTATTTCTTGTAATTCATGAAGAATATCAGTGGCCGGCAGATGATGATCAGCAAAAATCAGCCAATCATCCAGATAGGCTACCATGATGACCCCATATTGGCGGTGTAAATGATGTGCCACTGCCATGCTTATTCTTTGCATGACATAGGGAGCCAATGGATGCCCCATTGGGAGTCTGGACCATGTGTAGCGTCGGCCCCTATAATATACCCCATAGTTGTGACAAGTTGATTGTGAAATTTGGAAATGAAAGAACCCGCTGGATAAATCAAGCTCAATTAACTCGGCCGTGGGTGGAATTGTTGCCAATAGTTGCGCTGCTGAATACAGGGTGATGGCTGGCTTGTTATAATATGGAGTCCACGGTAATAAGTCCAGTATGGGTCGCGTGGAATGATCTGCTTTGGCTATTAAAAATAGCCTAAAAGCCGAAGTAATTGCATTATTAGGTTGCAAAATTCCTGATTTCACCAAGTCGGCTACTGCTTCATCCAATAATGGTGTAGGCTTTGTGATCTGAAAGACGTTTGGGGCGTTCCGTGGTGGTGGTAAATATACTCCTTCAGATACTGTTTGCTGAAAAAACTGATCCGCTATTTTAGGTTGCACTAACGCTGGTACCGCCAATGGCCTATAGTGTGTAGGTGGTGGCGGTCATGGAAGTAAATTGACGTGTGGAGATACGTCTTCGTAGATTTCACTGCTTGAATCAGACTGTTCCTCATTGTTGTCAGAGTGGCTAGCTGCTGTCGACTCCAGAGTCAGCGGAACGTCGTATTCTTCCAGCAAGTCGTCCCACGGTGCAGAACGAAATCTTAATTTTGAACAATTTTTTAAAAATACGTAGCAGTCTAAGGAAACTGAAAGATTTGTTTGGATTTATAGCACACAAATAATATTTTTCCCGCCTGTCTAGTAAATTGACTTCTGATAGCAGAAACCAGATGTTCAACACTGCTAATGCTGAAGTCCCTCACTGGACACATTCCTGAGCCGGTTCCATCCACCTGTCAACCTCAACATACTTTTCTAAAATTCGTTTTAATGAAATTCTCCCATTTCCTACATTTTCCAACTGCCCCCTCCCCCCCCAGATTTTGTATTCCTTCCTTGCCACCCCCAACACACATATAGACCCAGCCGACCCAGCCCATTGTAGCCTACAAGATTCCACACCAGCTGAAAAATTCTCAGCATTAAACTTTCACAAAAAATGCGCCGGTGTATAATGTATGAATACATACGGCCAAACGAACACAAAATATATTATGGGCACTTTCACATTTGACATTCCCAAAACTCATGTGAGCTATTGACTCAGCATTAACATTTCGGTATTAAAACATTAACATTGTTAATACAGTTGAATTAACATGCAGTACATACATTTGTCTAGCTGGCTGGTCACGGTTGATTTATTCGCGTGCCGTGAATTACTTACATCTAAAGCGAGTATTGTGGGTTGCATTCGTGTGATATTGTTTTGTTTTTCCGTTTTATTTCCCTTTTTACACAATACGAATGTTTCGTTAGTTGTTGCTATGGTTATTCCACGCCTATCTTGCTATCGGTCCATCTATTGAAAGTGCCACAAAACACGATATGTCTATTCATAGCAGAGCCACCTATCTTTCGATCATGCGGCCAACAAAACGACTGAAATTTGCCTAGACTCAGTGTCCCTCATATGGTGTATATTTATTGTATTTTACGACGCTTTCAATTATGTTTATGTTCAATTATAAAAGTTTATGTAGAATAAAATGATAGGGTCAGTGAATTGGAAAAGGATGTAGAAGGAAGTGGTCATGGCTTAATTTAGGGTACTGCCCCGAAATTTTCCTGGAGAGACAGATGAGCCACGATTACCCTATGGATGGCCGATTTTCGGGCCGAGATGTGAATGCAAGGCGGGATAACGAATCTCTTCCTACTTTCAGTATTAATCCATTGCATGTGCTGTGCATTTCAGAATCTAGACTGAAAGAAAGTATGGCTCGACCTCGAGATTTTTAAGAATTTGTACGTTTTCAGCCCTTCTGAATGTGTTCGGAATGTAGTCTCTCTGTATGCAGAAATACGTAAGTGGCCTTCGCTAGCCGTTGAAAGACGGGTCAGATTTTATTTGTATACAGCATTTAAGAATTTATCCATCATATGTTGGTGTCTGGACAATATGAACACCCGGGATCCAAAAATAGAAGCCGTACAGATTGCCCTTCGTGCTCCAAAATGGCGAATTTCTTGACAAAGAGCTCTAGCGATTTTTATTACATTTCAGTGTTTTACGCATAGCTGGTATCCTCAGGAAAGTGCCGGTATGCGCATTAGCTTGTATACTGTGCGATCAACAGTGGTCTATCTCATCTACTCGTATGTATCTATGCCTCTACAGCCATTTGTTGGACCTTGGCCGCTTTTCAGTTTCTTTATATTTTATAGCTGGTAGGACCCCTCGGACGGGGGATCAGGCCGTCGCAAGGCCGCTACCTTCACAACACAGGAAAACACAAACACAGACATCCATGCATCAAGTGGGATTCGAACCCACGATCCCAGTGTTTGAGCGGGCTAAGCTAGTAGTTCATCCCTTAGTCCGCGCGACCACTGTGATAGGCACCAATAGTGGTCTACCTAACAAAAATCGACTTCGTCTCCAAGGTAACGTAGTCAAGATCAGTCACATATGACAGAATGTGCAATGTCTTTACACCAATTGTTAACATTTAGCTTTCTGTCAACAATATATTTGCATTACTGCATACATATCGCAAATATTAACTCCATAAACTTTAGTTTGTAACAGCTAATTTAAGTTGATACAGTATTATAATAAAATTTAGAAAACCACCGAGACGTTTCGATTCGTCTTAAATTCAAACATCGGAAAGCACCAATTCATATTTTCTGTCAAATGGCAAACAAATTCTATCTGGTTTCCAAACCTATTTCATGTAAATTAATATAATGATATGTACTCGCAAATTAATTAGGAACTACGATTTACCTATCGTACTGAAACAAATTGCCATGCAGCATATAAAGTAACCATCTCCGATTTTCGGGGACAGTCCCTGAATTAAGACTGATTTTGTCCCCGATTTTTAAATAAATTAATGCAATTTGAAAAACATGAAACAGGGATAGCTGAGTCAGTATGGCGACAGGCTACAGTGCAACCGATCAATTAAGATTGATTACAAGGGAGCTGAACCGCCAAAAACTTGGAAATCAGTGAGCTATGTACTAGGTGGTGAAGGCTTTGATAACAGAAACTTTACTTAAGTTTAGGCCGCGACATAGCTCAAGCGGTTAGTCGCTCGCTTCCCACCGCAGCGGCCTGGGTTCGAGCCCGGATCTGGTCAAGTGGGATTTGTGATGGACAAAGTGGCGTTGGGGCAGGTTTCCCCTGCCAATCTTCATTCCACCAAATTCTCCATCATAATAATCACCCGGGGCAGGTACAATAGGCCAATCAGTGGCCGACGTGCCGAGTGGACCCAGCTGGACTCCCCCGCCGCCATTCGAATTTAATTTTAAAATTTTAGTTGAGTTTAGCATTATTACAATTCAGCAGAACTTTATCTTGCCAACTTATGAGCTATACGAGATGCCGCCGCTGGAAGTCATATGCTGACTACTTGGTAGGTCTGTAATTAGTATTTCAGCAGAACGGATGTAAATTTCGGGCACACCGGTAGTCAAATTCAAAATCGCTGTGGCACTCCACTATAAGCATAGTGTTGCTGCACACTGATTCGGCTTGTAACTGAGGGAGAAAGTGTAACCGAAGTGCTAATAAATCCATCATCTGAATTAGAACCCATTAATTTTGTCACGTGTACCACCCTACACGTGACAGTATTTTTGTTCCTCCGTCTCTAAGTTCATATTTAAAGGTATCAAAACAAATCTGCTTCCAGTTCACAAACTAAAGCAACTTTGTGTCGTAGCCACAGTGACAACTACATGAACGAAACCTAACAGAACTGTGCTACTAATTTCAATAAGTTATTGAATTAAATGTGAAATATTGTGCCTTTTGATGTGAATTTATGTATCACCTACCATGAAGCAACCCATCGAGAGGAATCTCAATCTACCAGTACCGAGCTATACACGTACCAAACCCACAAACATTACAAAATTAACGGTGTACTCGCTATAGCCCAAATGACAAATCCAGGTCAGTTATACTTTCAGTTTTATGTGGGTTCATGGAAGCAAGTCTCCAATCTCATCTTTCTTCCCACAGTCTTTTGATTTCTTGTAAACTATTTCCTTTCTCCTTGATGTCTTCCAGTTTCTCATAAAACTATCTTGTTCTCAGTCATCCCTTTGGTCTCCTTCCTTCAAATTTTAATTCTAACACCCTTCATACCATCCTTGTTCTATTCGTTTTTTTTACATGGCCAATGATTGTGTTGCTCTTGTAACCCTATTAAAAAATTCTGAATTCCAGCTTCTCAAAAAATTTCAGTCCCAATTCCATACCTTCTTGTTTTCCCCTCAATACAGGGCACAGATTATTAATCCTTTAACTGTTATGTGTTTTACATGCTAGATCAGCCCCCAATTACTGGGGCTTGCCTCCCCTTTTCATATCTGTAAGATCAAAATTTTATGGGTACCATACTCCTGTGTGCTTCAGTGCGGGTTGGGATTGGTGAATCGGTTTACTGGATCTTCATTAGTCAGAACTACAATTGGCTCTTTACCCGCTAAAGATTACTGTAACTATAGCACATGTAACGTCACACACTAAGTCTTCTAATTCTTCTTGTGGCCACACTGCTGTTCCCTTGGTACTTCGGAATTCAAGTCCAGTCAATTCCCATTTCCCGTATTCTCCTATATCCTCGTCATGGGCCACACACAGAAAACACAGTTTCATTAGTGCATAGCGCGGACCACACAGAAAACAAGTCATGTGATAACTATCTTGCCAGTCCATTTGCACGCTGTTGCCTAGCAACAAGCTATAAATTCACCCTATTGTTATGTGACCTTAAGTGAGGCGTTTATCACATTGCTGACTAGCTGTTCATGTTAAAATATGATGGCAAAAGTTCCTTCAGTTCTTCATAGGAAGGACTGTATGATACTTCCATCTAACATACCCTAAAATCGGTCAATAGGGAAGCTAAACTCAGCAAATTAGGAAGCCCATGCATCAACATTACTACATCAGCTCTAGGCAATATCAGCATTCTTGGCTTGCATTACAGTAGCCTGAAACTGGCCAATAAGGAAGATAAACTCAGCTAACAGGGAAACCCATGTATCAGCACTACCAGAGCTCAAGCCATTAGTTCCTGGTTTCCCACTGTAACAGCCTAGGTTCAGTCCCAGGTCAGGTAATGTGGGATTTGTTATTCATGAAATGGCACTGGAGCAGGTTTTCTCTGAGTACTTCAGTTTCCATGCTAATTCTCATTCCACAGACTGCTCCATACTCGTGTATCATCGGGGGCTGGAAAAATCAGCCTCTATAGCAAGTGGACTCAGTCTCACCTCACCCCACCTAATAAGCAATATGAGTATGCTTGGTTCACACAATAGCAATGACATACCAACTGCTTACAGCACAAATATTTGTCTGTAAGCAGTTGGTATGTCATTGCTATAATCTGCATAATTCAAATACTAGTACTTACTAGTACTTCAAATTATACATTTACCCGTTAAAGGATATGTACCACCTGCTTTAACATAAAGAAACTCTTCATCATTCCACAGTATATTTGTTTTTTATGATTACAAACTGGCTCTATATATGTACAAGGTGTGGCAATAAAGAAACCGGATTCATGCTCTAACCCTTTATTAGAAAAAAATCAGACAGTCGAAATGTTATCCCCTTCAATGTAGTCCCCTCCCCGATCCCTACACCGCTCCATGCGAATTTTCCACTGTTGGAAGCAGTGCTGCAGGTCATCTTGTGTTATGCTCTTCAAGAGTTGCGTCGCTTTTGCTTTCACTGCATCCACGGACTCGAACCTGGTCCCTTTCAGCGCAGACTTGATTTTTGGGAAGAGAAAAAAGTCGCACGGTGCTAGGTCCGGAGAATACGGTGGATGTTCCATCACTGGAATGTTGTTTTTTGCCAAATACCTCTTCACAGATAGCGCGTTGTCGTGATGAAGAACCCATGAGGCATTCTTCCACATGTCTGGTCTCCTTCGTCGCACACGTTCACGGAGGTACGTCAAAACATTTTTATAATAAACCTGATTGACAGTCTGACCTTCAGGCACCCAATCAATGTAGATTACCCCCCGGATATCGAAAAAAACAATCATCATTGCTTTGAATTTGGACTTGCTCATGCGCGCTTTCTTCTTCCTAGGGGATTTGGGGCTCTTCCAATGCATGGATTGTCGCTTAGTCTCTGGATCATATTGAAGAATCCAAGTTTCGTCACACGTAATTACGTTTTGGAAGAAATCAGGATCATTTTCAATGTTTTCAAGAGTGTCAACACAGCAATTCACTCGATGTTCCTTTTGCTGGGGGGTAAGGATTTTTGGCACCACTTTAGCACACACCTTTTTCATGCCCAGATCGTCGTGCAAAATCTGTCTAACACTTTCCTTATTGATGTTCGTAAGTTCAGAAATTGCTCGAATGCTCAGTCGACGATCTCTTCGAACAATTCTAGCGACCTTCTCCACATTCTCTGGAGTTTTCGCAGTGGGAGGACGGCCCGATTTTGGATCGTTCCCGACGTTTTTCCTACCCTCCATAAACTTCTTAAACCACTCGAAAACTTGCGTGCGAGATAGACACTGATCACCATATACTTCTGTCAACAAATTGTAAGTTTCAGTGGCAGATTTTCCAAGTTTTGTGAGGAATTTGATGTTAGCACGTTGTTCTGCATTAGCACTCAGCATTATTCCGACGGAGCTCAGAAACACGATCCGCTTCTAACAATGGTCGCGGCCAGACTAACCGATGCACGTGAATGAAACTTTGTGTGACGGTAGAGGGAAGTCCAAGGGTCAATGCCCTACCCTCCTCTTCGTCAATGACGTGGCCGGAAATGAGTCATAAAAGTAATCCGGTTTCTTTATTGCCACACCTTGTATATTGTCATGTGTCAAGTGACAAGACACAGGGCCTGGATTCATAATTAGATTTACTGAATGCTTATAACTCATACTACCTCACACTGACTCAATGAGTGACTGACCGACTGACTGCTAAATTGCTGCTGGCCCTTGACAACACAGTGACTCTTGGTTCCAAGTCCAATGGGACTCATGACCATATTTTACTGTGCGACATCTCTGGGAGCCTTCAGACAGCCACCTCCACTAACTCACAATAACTGTTAACTGCTGCTGATTTTTGCCAGCAGTGATTCTTGGTTTCAAGTCCCATGGGACTCATGACCATATTTTACTGTATGATGACTCTGGGACCCTCCCAGACTCCCTTAACTCACATTCTTGACTGGTTACAATTATAGAGCCTTACCGCAGACTGAAAAGAGAGCACTGCTTCCAAGAATTCCTCCACTGTTGAGTGACATGTTAAATGGGCTGCTGCCCAGCGATGGGCCGAATATTGTTGATGTGGGAACATGTTTTGGTTGTAGAAAATATGACATTTCAGAAACTGGACCTGTTTCTGTTCTCAAGTGTGGGGGGGGCGAAGGCACCTACTCAGTTGGTCCCCTTAGAAATAGTTAACCTCATTCACTGGACCCAGTATATGTGTTATATACCGCCATGAGAACCTTTTAGAATCTACATATTTTGGAATGTGTTTACCGGCTGTTGCCTAGCAATGGATGTCTCTTCTGGGCCTGCTATTCGGGCTTTCAGCTGCCATATCACAATATAAAACACTTGGGCATGCTTCCATTTCTTGCAAGCCCTATTATGAGAGCTGTTTACAGGGGATACACATGAAGCAAATAACTACAGAGGATATATGCAAGAGTACAACTCAATAATGGCATTTGCATGAGTGGGCACAGAGTTTATATCACTACCTGGTCCATACTGTTTCTAGATACATGGCCAGATTTACCATTTGGTCTCACTAATATGTTCAAATGAGGCAAATATCCAGTAAGGATTTGGGCTTTGTATTTTCAGTTCTGTTGAAACAACAAAACAGCTTCAAAACAAATCAAACCAAGGGTGTATGGCTGAAGTAATGCAAAAATTGAACAAAATATCGCAACAAGTTAACGCACCTGCCAAGTTATTCAAACAAATGCATCAAATTAAATGAAAATCATGAATAAATAATTAAAATGTGTTGATATTTAATTAATAACCATTAAGATCTGCTAGAATGGAGTACGTTACATGTGGTACAGCTAGTTTTTAATATTATGATATCATGTAAATTAATTTCATATTTAGGCAGTTAACCACATTTCCAATTATCAGCATTAAAAAGGATACATGATGTCTTTTCAGATGAAAATTAGCAATTACTTTGTGGGACTGCTGATGCTTGAAGAGACAACCATGCAGTATACTTCTATAACAAATACTTCTTGTTGCTAGAACGCATACATGGATGAGCTTCAGTCTTTTCTGCCGTCGATAGTCGTTGTGTAGTAGTGCTTCAGATGATAGAAATTCCTCTGCTTCTGTAGTCTTCTAGGTGTTGGAGGTACACTGTCGCTATGCAGCCCGTGAACCAATGAGCACTGGAGATGCTGTGGTCCGTGCTGATTGGGTAGCACTTGATTTGATGTGGGTGGCTCCCACAGCTTCAAATTATATACGATTTTAAATGATCTGATAATAAATTAAAGAGACGTTACTGTACTTCATGTCCTCTGCATTGGCAACACTTCAGATGCACAGTGGCAGTAACATAAAGAAATGAAGGCAAGCTTCAAATAACTAGGATATGTATTTTCAGATAAACAACTAATTACAACTTCATCTATCTATGGAATATGTACATATGGTGCTACAACATCATGACAATCATTTACTACAGATAAGACTAGTTTCTTCGATTTGTAAACAGCGGTTTGGACTCACCTGCAACCAATAAGAAAGGTGGTTACATTTTCATTGCACATACATAATGCTTACTAGTGACATCACAGAAGCCAAAATATCTTAAATAAATTACATAGTGAATCAGTAAACATACATTAAGAACATTACCATGTAATATTACACTTAAGATCTAGGATACCTTGAAATAACATGGGACTTCTGGGATATGACACCATTCAGGATGGCACACAAATACCAGGGAACCTGCTACCTCCATCTTCAAGAAAGTAGAACCCTACCAAACTACAAAATGCCACATTCCACAAGACTGTGATCCAAATACAGCATATTTCACCACACAAGGTAATTTTTTCTTCCTAAAGTTGCTAACACAAAAAGGAAACTGTGGTTCCATGCTTAACTTAGAGTAGGGGCATCTCATGTTTAAGTCGATGGTGATTTAGCATTGCAAACCTGTGTGGTTAATATTAGCAATAAGAAGGTGAAATTACCTCATCTGCATCATTCCTGTTTGAAGTAGGACTCCTCTGTTTCTTGGTGAGCAGCATCATAACCATTAGCACTGGTAGGTGAATCAGTGAGAAATGAAAGAGCCTTCGTGAAGTTCCACTGTCTGAATATTGATGGAACTGCCAGGCTGTATACAAATTAATCAAGCTTTTTTTTTTTTGCATACGTCACACACCATACACCAGTGGCAACCAACATTTGCAGTGTAAAGGACTAGTAAAGTAGCAATATCAATGACCTACACATCTCACAATGTACAGTAAAAATAAGCATATACAAACATGTTTATTTACAATATAAAAAGTAATTGTTTATGTGGTATTAAGATGTAAGTTATATTATGCTGTACAATGAATTTTGCAATTAAAAATTATTCATGAAGGCATATCATATAAGTCATCACACATACCCCCATTTCTGAAGGGTACAGTGACTGATCCCAAAAATCTGTTTCCTCTTCCTCACCATTCAGCTAGTCACAACATTAAATACCATAAATTATGGAAAGAAAATCATTAATATTCAGAAAAAGAAACCACTTAGTTGATAAAAGGAAATGAAAAATGAAAAGCTGCCAGTTGTACAATATCAAATTTTTCAGTCATAAAATATGAGTGCAAGTCAAAAAGTACGGACACCATATCCACTAAAATTAACAAACAACAATACAGAACTCATAAGTGCATAATTCTTCAACATGGTTCCCCTGATTTTCAACACACTTAGTTCAGTGCTGCACAGGCTTTTGTATTCCTTTGCAGGATGTCTTCAGCGGGATAGCTGGATACGCGTATTGCCTCCTTCAGCTCATGGATGCTGACACGATGATGACAACCCCTTAGCACAATTTTGAGAAGTCCAAAGAAATGACAGCCTGAGGGGGACTATGTTGGGACTGGATGTAGGGCCTCAGAGCACAGCTTCTGGAATGCTGCAACAGTGTGGGCAGCAGTAGGGAGAGGGGCACTGTCACATAACAACAGAGCAAAGTGTGACAGTTATTTTTGTTGTTTATTCTAATTTCCACCCTTCACTTGACATGCAGCATGACCCTGGAATGTGCACTGTTTAATGTCACACCCATTTCCTGATAATGCTCAGGGGACTGTTCCTCGAGAATCCTAGAAAAGTGTCAGCATCACTGTTCCTGCTACTGGTTGAGATCTGAACATCTTTTTGACACACACGTCACAAACTTCCTTTCCATACTCTAGTGTCTTCTCTCCAGCTCACAGGGGTGGATCCATGTGTTGTCATCAGTGGCAATATAACTTTATGGAAGTGAAATCTGTTGTGGATGGTTCCCTAGGCAGAACTGCAACTAATCTTCAGTCAGCCTTCTATTGTCAAGAATTAGTGCATGAACTTCAGCCCACAGAAACCTAATAACTGCATTCTAGACTTCCTTGATGCACACGATTAGCAGAGGGGCCATGTTGAAAACTCAAATAACATAATGTATGACACAAACTCCATCCTAAGTGCAACAATTTATTGTAGTTCTTTTGTCTTCTTTTCTTCTACGCTACATGTTTCGGCCATAAATGGCCATCATCAGGTGTATTTCTCTCACGTAGCTGTTACACTGCACGTAGTTCAAAATTTAAAAACACCATAAACATAAAACATAACACTAACATAAAACTGAAAGTGAAGGTGACTACAAACAGGACTTATAAATAATACTAACTAGAACTTGTGGACTGCCATAAATTAGGATAAAAACCACCAGGTGAGAAACACTGTCATAAAGGCCCTAAGGTTCTGACATTATGACCTTACCTAAGTACATGAAGTAAGCATTAAGTGGAATTGACCCTACTGCAAACAGCCATGTGGTCACCTCTAAAACAGGTGCAAGGCATGATAACACCAATAACGCCCCAGTGTAACGGAGGGCTGTCTGACGACAAAGATCTGGATTTGTAACAGACATCATCCTATATCCTGCTCGAGAATAATCAGGACGTAAATTCCAGGAGAGAGCATTGAAGTGCGGGAACTGCCAAGCATACAAAATGCCAGGTAATATCCATGCTCCAGACTCCAGTGTGCCAGCACAGCCTGCCCAGCCCATCAATGGGGGTATTGCTCCCACTGTTAACAAACCATAAAATGCAGTACAGAAAGCTAGTAATTGCTATAATGTTATATAGTTAATATCGTCATGATATCTCAGTATTCTGAACTGAACACAAAGTTCCAGAAACTTGATCTGTTTCTGTCCTCAGCCAGAATGTGACTGCAAAACTATGAAAAACCAAGATAAAATCATTCAGGATACTCAAATGTTCTAACTGAATATGAATCAGGCACTTCCTGACCATAAGTCAGAAGTGTTACTGCATGAGTCAACCTGCTTGATGCATTCATTATAGTAAGAGCCCTTTTTGATATTATGAACCTCCTTATACAGAAGCTCCCTGACTTACACAATACTTCTGTTCTGGAAGGTCATGCATAACCTGAACTTTGTGCAAGTCAAAATCATTACTGTAATATATGCACATATGTACACATGCATGTTTGTGTTTTGTATAAAAAATGGAAAACTTGAAAAAAATGAAAGCACAGAAAAAATTCATTGTAAGCATAGAAAATCAACATTTACAAAACAAAATTTCAGTTCTCATTCATTTACATTTTGTACCTTAATTCCACGCTATTCTGGCCTATCAAAAATCGTTTTGGTGTTGAATGACGAAGGATTCAACATGTGTAAGTCATGTCTTGCATGATGCAGACAGCATATGTAATAAACTTCTGTTTCTATAGAGAAATATGGCAGAACACAACAACAATGTGGCTGCACCAGTGAGATGGTTGAATGCAGTATCAGCATTTACTGCATTAACACATAAAAAGTTATCAAAACAATAAAAGAACAAATGTAGCACTTAAAATTTAAACTCCATACTTCCGTTCGGAAACAGAATCTTCTTATACCCTGAATAAAACGAGTGACTCTCCTTACCAACAGCCCCAACCCACGTGTTGAGAATACTGATTCGTTTCATGGGTGTATACACCAGGGTGTAAAGAACAAGGTTGGTAGCTCCAAGTGCAGCGGTGAGTCCGTTAACACCCCAGTACAAGGCTGACAGGCCCATCACACTACATGCTGCAGCAAATGTCAGTGCATGAAGTGGGCTAAATAAAGAAAATGATGAGGGAGAGTCATAAAATAATGAAAGTGAAACCAAACACATGTAAGTTCAGTAACGGGCAATGCACGTAGCTAAGATGGGGAAGACAAGTAATGGATACACAGTTCTGATGTGGAAATCTCTTGAAAAATGGCAACTACCACTACCCCTTTCCCCTAGAATTTGCTGTCAATGGAAAATGGGTTAAAAACAATTGAACAAAAAATATTTAAACCTTATAGACACTTGAACCACACAAATTGAGACAGCAATAACATCATAAGAACACATTAAAAAGTCACTCTTCTGAGAACAACTGGGCTAGTTGACCTGCAAATCTGTCAGCTGTGGAAGTATAGCCAACATCCCAAACACACATTTTATTCTGTGAGATCAGTCTTCTGGGATATGACAGTACATGATGTAAGGAGGGGGGGGGGACTGGGGCTGAGCGTACAGTTATCAGTGGCTCCTTATAAGGACCAAGTCAGGGTACATCTGAAGTTCTTCTTCTATCCTAAAGACAGAAGCAGTAGTTTCCTCTGAAACACTTGTATCTACCTACCAGACTATATGTTACATCTCAGAAAACAATAATTTTAACACTCACCACTATAAGAACCTCAAATTGCCTTTAATTCATTATCTTGTATACAGATATGTTTCATAACCATTCCACCTATATTTACAAATTAACATTTAACTTACGTAAGAAAACCTCGAACAAGAACCCTGTTCTTGGTTCGAGCCATCTGAGAGTCGAAGGGAACCTCGAAGAACTGGTTGATAGAATTTGCAGCACATGACACAAGGCCAGTTCCCACAGAGCAAAGAACAAATGTTGTCAGGCTGAGTGGTTCTGGAGCTAATGCATAGCCTGCCATAGTCGTCATTACAACCAGACCTACAACAGAATGCCATGCATAAGCCTCTCATTTCAACCTCATATTAAATGCCTGCCACAGTCACTATGTTACTTACAGGGCCTGCAAAGTACATTTACTTTCTCCCCCAAGGCAAGTTCATTTTGCAAGCTGCTGAGTCAAAATTAAAAACAGTCACTTATAGTAACTGGATATAAGCACTATTTCTTGTAGCAAACAAAACCGTCAATGCGAAACAAATTAAATCTGAGAATAAAAATCTGAAATGTATTTTAAGTATAAATTACTTACGTTTTATTTCACATTGTCTAATAGGAACAATATGTTTGACTGCTTCACAAACAAGAGTATTTTTTCCAGAACACCTTGCTGTTGTTTTAAACTATATGCAGGATGTCCCATTATTACTACATGGCATATTTTACAGAATGGCCTGTCACATGTATGTGCACTCCGAGGGCCTAACTTAAAAAGTTACAGCTATTCTATTTTAAATTTCCACTGCCACACCTTAAATACTTCCTGGGTTTAAATGACTGTGTACAAGAAGAAAACAAGGGAGCTATTAATAAATTTCTTTACATATACTTCCTTACAAGAAATGTTTGAAATGGCGTTAATGTTCACACACACGCAATTCAACTCTGCATAAAAAAGCTCATAAACATTCAAAGATTTGGGATGTGTTCTTTATTTCAGCTGTAATCAGTTGAACTCAGGGCCACAGTTTCTCTCTAGTAAAGACATACTGAACAACACACATTCCAACAGTCCACTTAATGTTTGTAAAGAAAACTAAATTAACTGTGGCCACCAACTCACACTTGCAAAATGTGTAGGCCTATGGGGCAGCCACCTAAAATTTCACTCAATCACGCATGTTCAACGCATTGCTTCTGAGCCTGTTCTGCATTACTTCCCATTCCATTCCCCTACCACACTGGCCAGAGGGCATGAAGAATAAATGCCATAATGCGTGTACATGTCCTAGCTTGCATAATCAGCAGCCAGTGATGGGCTGCAGAAGAACAAGGAAATCTTTTTCCAAGACAATGTACAGGTCAGTTGTACGAGGGACCTTCAAAGAGCTTCTGCATCTTTTATTTTACAACTTTATTTCACTGTTGATTACAAAAACAAAATATATAATTTTTCTATATAATCATCCTGATTTTCAACACATTTTTCCCAGCATCATAACAGAAAGTCTCTGGTTACACATGTGGACCGTGAGCTGGAAGTCCCATGACTTCTCACTTCAATTTCCTGAGGGTTTCCAATGTGCAGGCCACAGTATGGGGACGGGCATTGTCAGGCAACAACAGGGCACCCTCTGATAGTCTCCCTGTTCTTTTAGAGCAGATTGCAGGCTCCAGCCCCTGCTGAACCATGTCACAATAAGTTGCACTTGTGACAGTTGCTCCACGTTCCAGGTAGGTATCAAGAATTGGCCCTTGAAAATCCCAGATGGTCAGCATCAACTTGCCTGCAGATGCTTGTGTCTTGAATTTCACTGCAACTACGCTACCGCGTGTCCCAGTTATGCTACTAGCTATCCTGAATGAGGACATCCAGTTTTTCTGTCTCTCCAGTCGAGGTCTTTGATAATATAGTTAGCATGCATATGAAACATGGAAGAATCCAACATATTGCAGGACTGTCATGGAAACAACAGCAATATGCATGTCTTACATTCCTAAATAAAAATATGTCTGCAAAGTGTGAATATATTAAAATTATGAAATGTGCAATAGTAAATAAGAATTATGTTCTATGTCTTGAAATGCTACAGTTGCCTCTACTTCTTCATAATATACAAGCCAGTCTGCCAGTCACTGTTTTGCTTTCATCCACTTCCAAGCAGTAGTGGCATTAGCCTCAAGGTGCCCTCACCTCGGATAATTATCTCTTACCTGTCCAGATATACAATGTCCATAACTGGGGGAATTCAAATTCTGGTTTTAGCCATACGTATAAACTGAAGTTAAAAATTGATTTGGCACTGGTCTCTGTTTACTCACTGATGATGTGTGGGCAACAGCTAAAATTAAACCATTCTGTAGGTAAAGTCAAATGTAAGGTTGTCCCTGTGCTTAATTACACACTATGCCATGAAGAGTTACAGAGGAGTGGTGACTTAACTCTAAGCATTTTACCTCAGCACTAAAAGGTCACTTTACCTCCGGTTCCTATTGAACTGGAGGCTGGGTGGGGCTCCAGAACCATCCTGAATTCCATGGGATATACAAAAATCTGAGTCCCTGCAGGGAATCAAACCCCGATTCCCCAGTTGCCCAGCCCATAACCTAGACATTAATATTTAATTTTTTTTTAATATTTGTTTGCTTAGTTTTTAATTTCTGCCTTCTTATTCCATTCTTTGCTGTTTCTGCACCCATTGCCTTGTTTCATAATACAATCAAATAACAAAATATGCAAGGAAATATATTTTAACAAAAATGAAAACAAACTATAGATGAACTGGTATGTATAGTAACAAGACTGACTCACCTATCATAGCTCCTTGAGCTATTCAACACACAAATTCACAAATTATTGTACCTACATGTAAGCCTTATTTTCGACAGCATAAAATAATGCTGTATAAGCTTCGAGTAGTCTGTTCTCAATTCGTGCCATTGTTTGTCCTCCGCTACTAGTCTATGTTTTGGTGAAGATCTTGGTGTGAATGTGTCACTAGTAACTGTGATTCCAGGCTGAAGTTTTGTTGTTATTTCAAAACTTCTACTTTTAAGTACTGTACTATCTGGTGGCTTTGCAACAACAGATGTAGATGTAGATGCAGCAGAAGTTGGAGATGATACTTTATTGGAATACTGAAATGACAATACAACAAACATTAATATAGGCCCTTCCTGCATCCCCATTCATAAGCAATTTTCACCAATTTACTCATTTTCACAATGAATTTTCTATAGAACAATGATCAGTTCTCAAAAAGATTGAAATTACACAGCTTAACAGGCAAGTTGTACATACAAGTTTCTACATACTGCTAAATTTTTGTAAGAAAACATGTCTCAGAGAAATAGAGGAAAACACACCCTTCCAGAATGGCACAGCAGTGCATAGATTTGATTCCATAATATTAATTATTCTGCTACTGCAGTGGCATTGAGTATGAGCAACGACTTTCCAGAAGTCATACTAATTCAAGAAATCTAAATTAAGAATATGTAAAATATGTTTATATTAAATTAAAATGAAACTACACAAACCTAAATAACCAAATAATCACACCACAGGCTACTATCAGTTCCAGTGCTTCTGGGCTGCTAATAAAGCACTCCAACTCCTAGTATGTTGTGTTGGCATCACTTCTTAGTCGAGCAGAATTTGATCTGAATCATTATGGCTCAGTACAATGTAGCATAACAACGTGAAACAAAGTTTTGTATGGTACAGTTAATTTATCACTGAGTGCAGATGACTTCAAATAACTGGAGAAAGAAGAGCTAACATTTGATGAGTGGGTGGGTGAAAATCAAGAAAGTTAACATTGTGGTGGGAGAATCCTTGATATTGTTACAAGTTTAACACAACACTAATATTTACTTTTTGATTTGTTTCATTCTGGTCCATCACACTAACAATATCATGAAAAATTAAACAGTTCTGTCTAGTGTGACTGGTAAAGATTTTTCTTATTTCAATTATTTATGCCCTCACATGTTTCGGTCTTCAGAGACCATCACCAGAAGGACACCTTTACATCAATACAGTTGGAAGTTTCTATTACAATATATGTTCTGAACGTTAAAATATATACATATAATATTAATAATATACAATTGGGTATAAAATATAAAAGTTTTTACAACTACAGTGGCTGTTCCAATACATTAAAATATTTGTAATTGGTTTGTTAAGATTTTATTGGAATTTATAAACCAAGTAGGTTCGTGTCTTCTTTCTTATTATTTCCCTTGACGGGGGCCAACCATGTGCCGCCTTGTCCTTCTCGAGGAGAGGGTTCTTTGATGTCCTGTATGTTTGTGGCACGCCACTTTCCATGACTAATACTTACATTTAAAATAGCAGTACAGAAGGCTTGGCCGAAACGTGGAAATTTGTATTGTGCTTTCCATACTGATGATAAAACTATATACATCATCTGAGCAACGTATCAAATTGTCTATCATGGTTAATCATCCTGAAAAAGAGGCAATGCAATTACATATTAACAGGCCATTCAGGCATGAATAGTAAATCCTAAATTCCATTCTACACTGCGTTTTGGCCAGTATATTTCTAGAATAATTTGTATACACACACACCACATGTGAAAAATACTTTCAAGATGCCTGTGTTTCTGAAGATTTCTAGAGAGACCATGAGTTTCTTTAAAGTGCACAAATTGTATGCAAACAGAACTAAGGTGGCACGATCACGTCCATACTAGTAATAAATTGATTTCCCACCCTATCTGCAAACTATAATTTTTATTCAAGTAACACGAAGTCAGTTTGTATTATTACGTAATTGATCTTATCTGACAATAACCTATATATCCACCACAAATACACACATTCCATAACCACTGTCTTCTGGAACTATACCAGTCCCTGGTTCACTAACAACCGCTAACATCTCTAACGATCAAACAACACGCTACCTAAAACCGGAACAACCACACACCTTCACATGTCGAAAACTGGATTTTACGCTTAGATAGTGTTTGGTTACACTCAGAATTTCCCTCATATTTAGGGAAATGTATTTACTTCTAGTATTGGAATGAAACGCGTATGAAATACAATACCGTATCATATGCTTAAAGACATTTGAATTCTCAGACCGTTCAATTTAAACATTTATAAATTAGACCATCATATACATACATAACAACAATATTTCCTGTGGCCTGCACGATTTGGATACTGACAAAGTACACTCATACGACTCAAACCGATTCAGACTACTTAAAGATCCGTGCTCTAGCAGACCGCTCACGGATTATACGTTCAGCCCTGTCGCGACATCTACCAATAATTCGCATTACTGTGACGGGGTCAGGTAATCTTAGCACAAGAGCGCACGGTAGTCTCCTCAGCTCCTCAGTCTGGTACGTTTTCATTTGGGGGGAAGGTGGAGATATTTTTCGAAATTCTCAGTAACCGGATTATATTGCATCGAACAGAAGGGTAACTGATGAACGATGGATTGGAAAGGAATCGGTCTTGGCCTAATCGAGGCTTTATGCTGCATTTGCTTGGAGATACTGAGAAAAGAAGAATAAGGCCTGTTAATAGCGCGTCCCGACTAAGATTCAAGCCATGTACTTTCTAAATATGAGTCTAGATTCCTAGAACGTTACCTCTACGTCCACCCTCTCGATCCAATATTAAAATTAAAATCAGAAGGAGGGTTAAGCACTTTCTGAAAAGTGTGAGACTGGGGAGTGATATCAAACACGGAGTTTCTTGAAAACCAAATTAATTTCTCGCATTAAGCTTCTCTTTTTTCTTCAAGTAATACTGCGAAATAATGCTTCTTTTAGCAACGCAGTCGCTTTTAGCGATTCGCTCCAGATTACCTGACACTTTCAGCGTCCATGAAGTGATATTGTACAGAGATTACTTATAAAGTTTTTGAAAAATTGTTCACCATACTTCATAATGCACGTAAGTTATATGCATATGGCAGAGACCTATACGAGATTTGAGGTTCTCAGACTAAAGATTGAGGCGTCAGGACCCGTGGAAAATTTGAACCCGTCCCTGAACTCTAAGTTGTCACATCCCGCAAGACTTATGGTCTAAGAAGTCTGTGAATAGTATTCTGGCTTGTTTCCCTAAAGTAATGAAGATTCTGCAGCACATTTATCTATTTCGTTTTGGGTCTTCTGAATAAGGTCCGCGTTTTTGCCCCTCAGCTTACGTTCTATACGAGATTGCTGGTTTCCGGTATTTTTTTTTCCAACGTCAGTCTTTCACCAATAATAGGCGGGGGGGGGTGCTTGGTTTTGTAAGTGTTCTAGAAACGCAAGGCGGCAGGGTTTTCAGAAATCCTTGTAGGAACGATTTGGCTTAGCGTCTATATCGATTTGGACTTCTAAGCAAAGCGGAGCCACCTTCGCGTACCAGTATTAAAAATATTTGTTCTTTCTCGTTTATTTTGACGTCATAACATGATTCTTGAGTAAAGAACCTGGTGCCCATTGGATAGGAGGCGGAGTGGATTTCAGAGCCACGCTGAATGCGGTGGGGTGCAAAATCTATTCCCTCAATTACGCAGTTGTCTAACTGTAACATAGTCGCTGTAATGACTGAGGTTTTTAACCGAAGCACGGGATTTTATATTACACGTGGCAACTGTGTGACCGGTTATTTCAGACGGTAATGGAGTTGCAATGCTCACGCAGTATGCGGTCCATGTTTTTCCGTGGATGGAAGCCAGCGGGAGCCTCAACACAACCTTTGTTACGGGGTAGAGCCCAAACCTGATGTGGGGATACACGACACTTACAAGATCAAAGTTTATTGAAAACAAAAAGAATGAAGAGTATTGTCTTCTGGAATGCGACGCCGTGTAGTGTGACAGAAATTTGTGTGTTTCGAAGGGACGTACTCCCTGCAGCTTCAGGTTCGAAGAGTGAGCCAAGTAAGAAACCAGAAAGAAACAACCAAAGGTCTGAACGCGCTTCTTGTTGGTTGCTTGACATAATGTTCAAATTTGGGGATGAAGGCTGTTTGTACCTCCGAAAGTCAGTAAGCTTCTATCATACTACAGGATTTCGCATCCCAGAAAATGGCACTCTTCATATTTTCGGTTGTGAGAACCTCAAATCCAGCAAAATAAAATGTCCATTCTGAGCGGTGACCGCGACAGCAGTACTCGTTACAGATACGCTATTTCAATTCAATCCAGGTCTTCTATTCTAGTGTTTGCTAACGGCAAGTAACGTATGAGAGGCGAGCATTATAAATGTATTAAAAAATCCCTGTAACAGACCGTGAAGGCCCATAGGATTGTGGGACGTCGACGCTCCCAAATTTTCTAGAAAATCGGCTCAGAGATGGCGTTAAGGTTGTCAGCCTTACGCGGCGGCCGCCCTTTATTCCCCAGGAAGATTCCTGGTACTCATTTGTGGTAGAGGCTGAGTCGACCCCAGGACCGTAGTGCGGCTGGAAAGATTAGGTCAATTTGAAAAAATCCAGTGACCTCATCGGGACTTGAACCCTCGACCTTCAGGTTTGTAGCATAGTGCCTCAACCAACTACGCTACAGCGTGCCCCATTGCAAAATTAAAACTATGATAAATATAGATTAAGAATTTAATACTAGGAACTACAAACTGAAACAGAACAAATAACACGTCATACAAACCATAAACTAAATAGGACCGAAAAGGAAAGGGTGTCCTAAAGGGGAGGAGCGTGGTTTTTAAACATCTAGAAACCGGCAGTTTTTTTGGGGGGGGGGGTCTCTGATGCACCTTGATGTAAGTCTTGAAACATGGCTCACATTAAAAGTGGAAAAGCCTTTAATTTATTTAGTAGGCACATGACGATAAACAATACCAATAAGAAAATAATAATGGATTTTAATCTATCAGTAAAACTGTGTTATACCTTAATTGAGATCATCACAACTATTTTTATTTGTTATTTATAGAGAGTCTTATTCACTGCATGTTTCGGCCTGTGTTGGTTCTCTTCAGGCCGTACTGACGTTCATAATTGCTACTGAATCCTATTGCTATTGTGGCTTATAGACCCGTTGCTAAGCGGTGAATCTGTAAACAACAGCCGTTGCTATGCAAGACGCGAATAAACAAACACCCGTTTCTATGTAGCGGTCGAGGTGTTGTTTGACTATACGAATGGAAATGGTGTTTTATATGTGGTCTGTGGCGTGATGTTTAAGCAGGACAGTTTGAAGCAATGAGTCAGTGGTTGGTGAGAGCTGTCAATAGCTCAGTTGAGTGAAGAGACGTGAAGTAGTTGGTTGGTGAGTGAGAGAGTGCAGTTGTCATTTGAAAGTCAGCCTGTGAAGACTAGACTAGGTTGGTGTGAAATGGCCGCCAGCCTAGGACCAAGTTAGTTGAAAACTATGACAAAAGGACCTGAGTGTGGGAAGCTGAAGAATCTCCCACGGTAGAAACCGTCGCCAGGAAACGGCTAGTAGAAACCGTAATAGACTGAGGACACTAATCTCTGTGTGTGTCAGTGATGAGTAAAGTGTAATACAGAGGGGTGTATACAAGTGGTCAATAAATCCATTCCGCATTCCATACCCTGTCTACAGTCACACCCCCTCAAATACGTGACAATTTTTATATTGGCTTACAGAAATTGTAACAGAAAAAGTGCATCCATTTTTTTTATAAAAGGTACATAGTCTTTCGTGACATCACGCAACCAAAGAGTGAAACTCTAGATTATGACAGGAGGTTAAAGTTATAACAGGAATTTCTGGGAAGAACCAATCGCCTACTTTCATTTGAAACGACACTGACAGTATGGAAAACGACGTCTCCAACATTTCTTCGTTGCCGCGGGAACGTATTTCCCAAGTTGCTACCTGGCAACGATAGGGTGATACACAGAAAAGTGGGAAACACTTTATCGTCAGGTGGGAGAAAGAACGTCTTTTGTTAGAAGGTTTCCAGATTTTATCCGCACATCCTTCGGAAAAGAGCAGAGTGGAAGTAAAGACGTCAGGATGGTTGCAAGCAGTGGCTTGAGAGGGGGGCCGCAGAAGTTTGATTTCCGAATTGGTGTCGACATATACGTGTAATATGGAAAAATAATTTTAGTAGCTTTGACAGAAACGGAATTAAGTTCGATGAATTTAATTCGAGAGGTTTGCATGAGAAGCACGCAGCAGCAACTTGGAATTACATATCAAGAATAACACTACATTGGTAACTAACAGTTTACATAAACATACAGGTAATTCTGTTCCTGTAAAAGACCGTGGAGACCAGCAAGGTTGTGAGACATCTAGTATCCCACATTTGAAAGCATATCAGCTCATATATGGCTGTGAGGTTGTCAGCCTTACGCTGCGGTCGCTCTCTTTTTTTCAGGAGGGTGTCTGGTACTCATTTCTGACAGACACTGAGTCGACCCCAGGGCCACAGTGCGGCTGGAAGGATTAACAATGCACATTTATGGTTTTCATCTTCATCCGTTGTCGTGGTAGTTGTCAGATTATCATTTGGGCTCTAAGTTTGGTCCAGCGTGGGGTCAGCTATTTATGCTGCATACGGACTGGACCCTCCGAATTTCCTGCGATGCTTAGCAGCATATCTGTCTTACACAGACAGACCCACAGACTCTCCACAGATACGACACGGATCGCATAAAAATGAGGCTTCCGACAATGATTCTATTTCTGCGTGAATTCACTGTAGCGGGAATGTGTTTACTGAGCCGTTTGCTAGCAATGAAAGAAGGGGTACACTTTACCAAGCTCTGCTTAGGAACGATAGAAGAGATACACATACAGGCATAAGACTAAGGGGAAGGGTTTAAGAAGTACGCTATTCAGATGAACTCATTTTCCATGGCATACGCACCTAGTTTCATAAAGACTTTGTCTGGTATTTAAAGTTGATATGGGATCTACACAGACACACACAGGGTAGAGGTCTCATAAACCTACTTCAGAAAAATAGACTAAAAATATAAAAAATATAAGATATTTAAAGAATAATTGAAAGATGAAATGGGAGTGTGAAAATCAACCTATATAATGATACTGTGTGTGTAAACAGTGCCTTAGTGACTCGCATGAAGACAATATATTTATATTGGTATTCCTGGAATATAAATTTTCTATCTATGAGGGATATCAGTAAACAGGATACAAATGGATATAAAAAGTGAAACATTTGATATTCGAACCTGGAAAGAAACATTTATTTCTCGACATCTTCTCGAGCAACATTGATACACTTGTCCCATAGGTTTACAAGTGCGTCGAAACCCGCAACATAGAAGTTTTTTTTATTGTTCTCTCAGCAACTTCCAAAGTTTATCGGGCATCATATGTGACTTTCGAACGTCGTTGAGAGAATTTCTCGACCCAGTTGTGAACTGCTTTACGCGACAAATACTTCCCACACTAAACAGGGTACACTTTTTATAAATAAACTCTGCACTGAGTCTTTTTGCCCACAAAAGAACTCACAGCAGAACGCTGCTATTCGGTAGTATACTTCTTAAGCACGGTCGCCATTTTGACTACTGAAACCAGCCTGTGAATATACGCATACACGTCTGCTACGTAGATTATTATGAAGCTGGACCATCAGATCGTAATAATTCACGAACTTCAGTAGACTTTACGACACAGGACATTTTGATATCATCAGAGAACAATAGGAAGTCAGAGAAATGAGTTTTGATCCATAAATATTAAATAAAATATTGAATAGTTGAGGCTCCAGTGTGGAGCTTTGTGACTCTCCTGGCATCATAAGAAAATGTGAAGAGAATTTCTCTAGCTTGAGAACGAAGGTCGATCTGAATAAGAAACAACTTTGGAACTTGGTACGATAACGGAAAGCGTAACTGAGTTTAAGTAGGTAATAAAATTGATTACAGCATACGTTGATTAAAAAAAAAGTGCATAAAGACTGAAACTCCAAAATTTTAAAATATCGTAATGTAACGAAAAGCGTAACAGGTATAAAGTAATTAATTTAATTGGTTACAGCATATGTTGATTTTAAGAACCATAAATAAAAACTAAAACTCCATCAAGTGCAACAATTCATAATCAATGGAAAACTTCTTTTGCTCCATCACATGCTTCGGCCTTCAAGAGGTGAACCAACAAGCTTGAGTATTTTATGTAAGTCTTTATTACAGTACTAGCTATCCTGCAGGCTTACTGAAGGGAATTGCATAATTAGCACTAGTAAGGAAGGTTAGTATTGAAACTGAGCAACTAAAATATTTTACGTAGTTGTGCTGTTTTATCAGACGTAAAATGCAATAACAGCCGGTCACGGTAGCCGAGTGGTCTAAGGAATGCACTGTCTTCGCTCCCTCGGAAGCCGGGATCGTGGGTTCGAATCCCACTCAGGCCATGGATGTTTGTGTGCGTTTTTCTGTGTTTGTCTACAGGTAGAGGCCTTGCGACGAGCTGATCACTCGCCCAAGGAGTCCTGCCGAATGTGTAAGATCTAATAAACCGAAGTGAAACGGAGAGTTTCATGGAGGTAGGCCTAGGCCCAAATTGGGGCTGTAGCGCCACAGAAAAAAAAATGCAATAACAGAATTTGTAGTAGTATCACAATTGATGTAATGAAATTTATGGCTAATAAATGATATATTTAATATTTCTATATATAAATATTCGAAGCTGCTATAACGTTAGTATACAAATCTCATGTTATATTTAAAGAAAAAATCTACAACCATAAGAATTAATGTAATCTCAGTGTAATATTTTAAGGATTAGAAAGAAAGACTTCAGAAAAACAGATTTTTTTTATAAAGTGTAAGGAATGGCTAGCTTTATAGCTTCAGGCACGACGGAAGTCAAGATTATAAACTACAGAGTCAGTGCAATTTTTTTCGAGAACATATGACCAGTTAGAATTACGTAAAGTATCGTAAAACAATGGCTAATACAAGACGAGGGTAATACAACAAAGTTGTAACGGGTTTGATCAACGGGTTGCCAGGCAGCAGCTCTGTAAACACAAATACAGTCAACAATAGAAGGGAAACTGCGTTTTCGGTGCGGTCCGAGCCGGGTGGGCGCACGGAGCTGTAGGAAGTCTATCGCCAGGCAACGAAGCTGTAAATATTCATCCACAACAATGGGAGACGTCTTTCTGTGGGATCCGTGCAAAGGAGTTTTCTTAAATACGAACGTCACTACGCGTCAGTTCTAAGTTCTCGGTGGAATGTGAGAATTCGGCCTGTGAAGACTTGGTGTGTAATTAGAACGTTTAGCCACAGTGAGACGGTTTTAATTCCGTTACCAGGAGACAAACAGTGAAGGCTGAGGATCCTAGTGCGTGTGAATGGTGAACCATAAATTGTGGAAGTCAATAATAACGCTGTATTTAAATGTTATTAAGAGAACACTTGTAACCAATGTGCTAATAAATCCAATCATCTGAACTAGAACCCGTCATTTTCGTCACGCGTACCACCCTACAGGTGACAATATCATCATCAACGATTATAATAATTGCAGCAATAATATAGTAGTAGTAGTAGTAGTAGTAGTAGTAGTAGTAGTGGTAGTGACAATTTTAGCCATAATAGTAATTCAACTCAATTCATTCAATTCATGTTTATTTACGTGCAATAACTTAACAGCACAATTACAAAGTTAGCACGAGTATATAAAGGTACAGAAAAATAATTAAACAAAATTGTACAAATATGACAAATAAATCTGTGAGCATAAATCTAAAGAAGACTTAAATATATACACACATTATGAATTATGAATTATTATGAATGTTGCTAATACTATTAGCAACTAGATACTAAGATAAGACAACGGGGAGTGATAGCATAAAATTAATAACAAGTCTAATAAATTAATACCAATTACATAAGAAAATTAAAGTTATAGTTAAAATTAAAGGTATACATATTTGTAGTTCTTATTGTTATTAATGTTTTTTTTTATTAGTTTAGTGGGGGGTGGAGTCCAGTTGTGTTCCCTCGGCACGGCGGCCACTGATTGGCCTATTGTACCTGCCCCGGGTGTTTACGATGATGTAGAATTTGGTGGAATGAAGATTGGCAGGGGAAACCGAAGTACTCGGAGAAAACCTGCCCCAGCGCCACTTTGTCCACCACAAATCCCACTTGCCCAGACCCGGGATCGAACCCGGGCCGCCGCGGTGGGAAGCCAGCGACTAACCGCTTGAGCTATGACAGACCATTATTACTGTTACTAACGCTGAAAGTCTGCTGTAGATAGTAGACGTTAGAGTTCTCTCCGGAATTGCTTGTTAAGGCTGATGTCAGTGTTCCGAAATTCTAACCGCGCTACCAGCCTGTTAAATTGCTGTGCGATGTGTCATACTTAATACAGACAACTTGTATAAATTAGAGGCGTGACGAAATATGAAGAATGAGGCGAACATGATGGAATGTTGCGGTCCAGTTGCAGCAATTTGCTTCGTATTGAAAGGCCCAGGCTTCTCATCTCGGCCCGGAGACCGACTGTCTTGGCTGAATTATTTTATTGGTCTTACCCAGTTCTTCCAGGCAGATATCAAGATAATACGTCACATAAGGCCACGACCACTTCCTTCTACGTCCCATTCGTCATTCGAAGCTATGTAGTCTGGCATATTGGCAACATCTTTGAATAAATTATAATTCACTGAATGTTGGTCAAATATTTAAAATGACATTAAAATTATTAAAATATATGTACACGTACATTCGGTGTTTATGCTAAATGTTTCAGCCGTACAGGGCCATCTTCGCACAAGGGCCGCGTCATAGCTCAAGCGATTAGTCGTTGGCTTTCCACCGCGGCGGCCCGGGTTCGATCCTAGGTCTGGTCAAGTGGGATTTGTGGTGGACAAGGTGCCTCTGGGGCAGGTTTTCTCCGAGTACTTCGGTTTTCCCTGCCATTCTTCAGTCCACCAATTGCTCCACAATCACCCTCACCTATCATCTGGGGCTGGTACAATTGGCCAGAAGTGGCCGCAGTACAAGAGACTTAGTCCCACCCCACTAGCAATAAAAAAATCTTCAGACAACACACCTTTAAAAGGGGTCTGCACTGTGCATTGGGTCAAATTGTATTCATTGAGGCACGCCGTTATTGTTATTATTGATCTCTTTTTAATTATGATGTTGTAGGATGATTTTATAGGATGATTTCTTTCCTATCTTAGATGTTGCAGCTGTTTTCGTGTCCCATTGGGTGTGCTGCCCTCGTAGTCGTGTGTATCTAGTGTTGCCTTGTGTTCCTCATATGCTTACACACACAACGTTATGATTCGATGTGCTGGAAGATATACACCTGTATTTGCGTTTTCCGCCACGTGGAAAATTTGCTTAGTCACTAGCGAAGTGACACTTGTTTAGCGACAGTGAAATGATGCTCTTGCGAACACAAGTGGGATCCATGATTTCAATAGCTTAAAATTAACTCAAGTGACGCTCGATTAAGTTATAAAAGATATCTGTTTTCAATGTTTGATTGATTTATGCGTACGAGACATTGTAATTACGTTTCTGAAAGGAGATGAAAAACACGCTATCTGTATTCACAATGACAGTCTGTCTGTAACAGCTGGGCTTAATCATTTGCCTAGACACGTGCTGAAGCCTTGCCATCTTCTGGCTCCTTTATCGTAAATTAACGTTTCAAGTTCCCTCCTCTCGTAGAAAGGTGTATTGGCCCATTCTTATTTATTTATATATTTATTTATTTGTAGTTTGTTTCACGATTCTGTCAGAATTCATAGTGCATAATATAGTCTCAAATGGGAGAATGATGAGTGAATAATGAATCTGAGAGGATGTGGAAGGAAGCAGTGATGGCCTGATTTTACGTATCCCACTACCCCCGGAAAAACTTTGAGTGATTGAGGAAAACAACGGAAACCTCAGTCAGAATATACGATCTTTGGGCCGAAATTTGGATCCGGAACGTCATGAATATGAAAGATGAGACATACCCCCACCATCACCAGCCAACGAATTTGGATTTCAGCGTATTGATGAATTTGGATTTTACCTTCTAAGACTACGGTGGAAGTTTATCGTCATATTTCCCAATTTCAATGTATTCGAACCTGTTCTGGGGCCTATCCAACATCCTGTATCTAATGAGCACGCTGGGTTCTTTCTACGAGGATTAGGCATCCGTGAAGCTGACCACTCAGCTGAGGTTAAGAGTGATTAAAGACATATCTCCAGTTCCTCACACGCTTTCATTGTATGGTACATAACTGAGCGCCAAGACAATTCATCTTCCTATTGTCACTGTAGGCATATAAATTCAGGGATTTGAAGGAATATTTGTCATTAGTTCTCCTCAGATATTCTCCTTTCAGAAAGTTAAATGTGGTTGCTTAGCGCTTGTTAATTCAGACTTGTATATTGTACTTAAAAATTCGAAATTCAACAAAAATTATCCTTCAATTATGTACAGTATATTATTAATTTAAATTGTAATATTAATTTGTACCTATCTCCAGCCCTCATCCATTTTTCCCTTCATCCTTTCTGTATCTTTATCTCATTCCCTCTCTTCTTACCATTCCTTTCTCACTCCTTTAATCTCTCCATCCTATTATTATTCCCCTCCTCCTTTCTTCTTCTCCTTTACTTTATAACAGTACTAGATTACGCACTACGCAGTTTAAAGTTTTCTCCACAGTCCTCGTCCCCTGCGAGGGAAGTAAACAGAAGTCAACTTTCTGGTACAAGGTAATCATAAATTAGGAAAGCTTACCTGCGGTAATATTTCACTTTATGTTAAAATTCAGAGTCACGTTACGACTGACCATCAGTCAGTCAGTTTTTGGAGTCGCGTCCCATTTTTTAGTCATTTCCAGATTTTAGTCTTTTTCAAGACGCCTGCAGCTTTGGCGTTGTGGGGCGTCTCCCCTGATGAAACGATAGGCCTTTCAAAGTCATGGTCAGCTACAAATGATAGCTATATCTAAAAATTTGTATTTATAAATTACATATAACTCGTCTCTTATCAAGTGACCCGTTTTAAAATACGCACGCACACACTACATATACGTACGCTCATGTACGCTCATGCTTAATACACGGCAACATATTTTCTATTTTATGGAAACACATTTGACTTCTTTCAGTCCAGGCTTTGTACATATTATGTCTTAACTTTCATAGCTCACATTACAATGGCAGCTTAGTCACATGCACCATCGCAAAATTGGCCGTTAATAAGTTTACGGCCCATATGCAAGTTGTGCCAATATTATCGCTGTTGAAGGCCAAACTGAAAGCGAGACATGAGGGGAGCAGCTGATTATATAAAAGGCCTGAAAATGCTAGAGCAACACACTCCTTGACATGAAGGGAATTTGGGTTGTTGTGGCTCTCACACTCGAGGTGGCCCTAGCGGCCATTCCTGAAGAGACCCTGGACTGGTGGCAGACCAGCGTGTTCTACCAAGTGTACCCTCGATCCTTCAAGGACAGTGATGGTGACGGCATCGGAGATCTCAACGGTAAGGTTGGCTCCCAAAAGTAATGAATTTGAAACTACAGGGTTCGAAGCTAGTCCAAAGCATAGGAATTCTTGTCTTCGTGTCTGTCCTCATTTTTAATGTTATTATATTAATACTAAATCCGCCATAACACAGTGAAAACCCTGTCCAAATTTTTTCTTTTGCTGCATAACCACAAAGCTTCCAACTTCACTTCACCTACTTCACGTTACTATTTCTGCTAGTTTATTGCTTGGCTTATTCTTCGACCCAGAAGATGGAGGTGATATATTCCTCCGAACCCAAAAGGCCATATACTTCATAATCACTGCCTCAAATCCAGTAAGCTGTCGGTTTTTTTAATTGGTAGTGGGGTGGGACTAAGTCTCTTGTACTGCGGCCACTTCTGGCCTATTGTACCAGCCCCAGATGATAGGTGAGGGTAATTGTGGAGCAATTGGTGGAATGAAGATTGGCAGGGGAAACCGAAGTACTCGGAGAAAACCTGCCCCAGTGTCACTTTGTCCACCACAAATCCCACTTGACCAGACCCGGGATCGAACCCGGGCCGCCGCGGTGGGAAGCCAACGACTAACCGCTTGAGCTATGGCGCGGCCCAAGTTCTAGGCTAGTAACTCTTCTTCAATTCATTTATTCTCTGGAGTTCTTTTTCTTACTTTTTGTTTCATGCTCATTAATTTTGTCCTTCCGATATCTCCCCTTTCTCTTCTCAGCTTCACGTCTCACACTGTTCGCACTCCCTTCCTTCACTTGGCTCAGCTCTTGTGCTTATTCCAATTTAGCGGGCTTCCTTTCATCTAAAAGTTTTTAACGCTATTCCTGAAAGCAAGGTTCTTAATAACCTAGGCTCCCTTTGGCTAAAATACTGATAACTCTTTAACACTTTCTCAAGCTGTACTGATGTTCATATCATCATCAAAGTGTTCCAAAGCTGCGAAACCGTTTGAGAATTTATCCTCATACTCTTCTTTTCCTTCCACATCGTTTAGCTTCTTGAGATAGAATCTTTCCATATTAAAACATTCTATTACTCGCTTACTTACTGACGGCCTCTTCCTTTGCAACCACCAAGTATAAGCAGCAGCTACTCTTAAAAGACTCTTCGAATATATTTGAACGATATCTCGAATCTATCAAGATGCGATCAATCCGATTTTGTGGAAACTTAATAAACAAACTCCGTGGCCTATAGTCTGTAGTACCCACTGAGCGACCGCCGCTTGTCGGCAAAGTTAGTGCTAACTTTAGCGGATAAAGGGTGTCACGTGGTCAGCGTAACGGATCCCCACGGCCGTTAGTCTCTGTTTCCTAGACCGGAACCGCCATTTCCTTGAAATAGGTTTTCACATATCCTCACGAGGATGAGTGGAACCTGTTCCAGACCACTACTTATCAGCAAATCTGGCAGCGCCGCGAATGGAATCCGGGACTTCTGGATCTATAGCCAGGAACTATGACCACTAAACCACAACTCTTGAAAATTAGACTTTCGGATTTGTCGAAGTTTACTATTCCTAACTCCATTATAATTATTAATTTTCGTGTAAATCCTCGTTCCCAATTGTTGATTTGGAAATATGTTCTCTGTCAAATTGGTATTCAAATCAACTAACAGATCTGTAGTTCTTCATAGAGTGTATCATGCGTATCTTTCGATTGTACCCCTTATTTTATGAGCCTAAGTTTGTGCTGAAAACAAAAGCAGTTTCTTTTTAGTAGGGTATTTTACATTCATCAAAGTTGAAACATGACATGATTAATCATTTTATTAAATTAACCTGAGAAATAAGGTGTGAAGGTGTGACAGCGTGATTAAATTGATGTTGATGAGTATAGTGTAGACTGGCGGGGTCTTGTGAACAATGTAATTAACTTCGTTTTCCATTTAACAGCTTCTCACCTCTTTACCCTACAGTTTGGGGGACGGTCGCTGTCTTTGTCTCTGGTTCTGTCGTTCTGTTCACAGTGCTCCTGTGTTGGAACGGAATTTCCAAGCTTAACATTCGTAAGAAAAGGCTGAATCTCTAAAATAAGTATTTAACAACAGTTAATAAAAAATAACAACAATAAAAATAAATAACACCAACTTTTACATTGATACTTGAAATATTCTTATGAATCTACACGTACACCCTCGACCAGCTTGATCGGTCCAGACAAAAATACAATAAAAGAAAAATATACCTACGCCGAAGCGAAGGGTCCGAAGACAATTTGGAAGTCCCAGACGAAACAGAATTCAGCGACCTACTTCACCCAACCGTTGGAAAGCAATGACTGTTCTCATTAAGTTTTTAAACTCAGTCACACAAAATGGGGCAATACAAGCCCAGCCACTTAATAAAATAAAAGTAAAACAAAGTAAAGCTATCCCCGTAACAGGCCGTGGAGGCCCATATGGTTGTGAGATGTTGAGGTTCCCACATTTTCTAGACAATTGGCTCATAGATGGCGATAAGGTTGTCAGCCCTATGCGCCGGCCGCCCTTACCGCTAAGAATATTCCTGGTACTCATTTCTGTTAGTGGCTGAGTCGACCCCAGGGCCATAGTGCGGCTGGAAGGATTACGAAAATCGAAAAAATCCAATGACCTCATTGGGATTCGATCCCGCGACCTTCCAGCTGGTAGCATAATCCCTCAACCAACTACACTACCGCGTGCCCCAATTAAAATAAAACCCCAAATAATTATTGTTGCAACGCTCCTGACACACCCGTTGCAACAAGGTGGTCCCTTGCTCTCAACGGCTGGAACGAGAATCCAAACAGAATTTTGAACGTGCAATCTAAACAGAATTTCACCAATTACCTCGACAACCACTGGCAAACGAAGGACCTACCTCCAGGAGGAGGAAGTGGAAATCACGTGGTACATTGAATTATGGGATTACGGTACACGAGTGACGACACGGACGCCTCGAAAAGATAAATGAAAGGAGAATACCCGGCCACCGAACGTGAATGTGGCTCACCATAAAATGTGGGTAATTTTCTGAGTAGCGAGCGGATATGAACTTATCAACAAGGACTATGATCTTCGGAGTCGGCTGGTCAGTTAATCATCATCAACAACAAAAAGCTGTATATTGTATTTATCAGCGTCATTCTACATTTTCTTTTTTCACTCACGGGTGCTAAATAATTTATTTATATCGCTTGCTCTTTTTATTTTTGCTCTTAAAGGAATTGCTGACAAACTGGGCCACTTGAAGGACGCAGGAATAGGAGCTGTGTGGCTCTCTCCTATCTACAAATCTCCAATGGTTGACTTCGGATACGATATCGCGAACTTCACTGATGTAGATCCTATCTTCGGAACGCTGGAGGACTTCAACAGATTGCAGAACAGAGCAAAAGAACTTGGTATAAGTATTGAGCAAATAACATTAATACCCTACATATTCACCTTATTTCTTTCCTACACATAATGTCCCTCTTTCAGATTAGAAGTCGTGAAGCGAAATTATGCGTCACGAGTCGGCCCGACTTCTAGGGATAGGCGTCCGACTCTTTAATATGAGTCCGCGTTCCCCCAGATATTTCATAACAGGGCTTATTTAACTTTTCCTCAGTTCCAGTTTTTCTTATCCGTACTTTTTTCATCTCTTTTATTCCACCGTTTCCTTCTCTTCCTCTCTACCATCTCATCTCTTTCTAATCCTCTTATTTACTTTCTTACACATTTGCAATTCCTTTCTGCACTTTCATTTTCTTTAATTTCCTTCAGATTCCATCCTGCTCTTGAGTTTTGCTGGTGTCCTTCCCTCCCCGTATTCACCCTTTCCTGTACCTTCTTCTTCGTCTCATTCTCTTCAAATTTCGTTGTCTTTTCGTAGATTCCTTTCCTCTCCTTCCATCTACTCTTTCGATTTCCTCTTGTAACTCCTTTTCTCCTTCTCCCTACACTTTCCTTCCCCTTTTTAGATCCTTCTAATCTAATTCCCTTCACGTTTCAATCTCTCCTCTATATTATTAACTTTATTCTTTTCGATTTCTCATTATCCTCCTCTCTTTCTGTCCCTTCCTTCATCCTCATTCTACTCTTCCTCCTCCACTAGCTCCTCCTCTCTTTACTCTTCCTTTCTCATCCTCTTCTCTAATATCTCTCTTCTTCAATTAAATTTTTCACCTTCTTCTTTCGCCTTTATTGTCTTCTCTGCTTCAGAAATCCCCTTTTATGCCAAAAGGTCCTAGTAGAATATTGGCGAGGTAGTAAAATATGACAGTAATAGCATAAAGCCCTTTTAAACTGGAAACTGATGATCATAAATTCCATTGACAAAATAATTTCTGTGCACGTGTAACATTTTTTGCTTGCAAAAATAGAAATCCTCAGAAATATGCATTCTCAGTAAAGCAGTACGTAATCCATTTCAGTGCCAAGTATACACATTCTGAGATCAACATAAAGTCGAAGATACTAAACGCATTGCAGTACCGATATCTCAAGCGTATTTTATAGTGCTGTTTACTGCTGCCATCTTCTGTTCCTGTTCCTGTTCCTGTTCCTAACAACTAGTCTCCACTGGGTTTCCTGCTATCGACTCACAAACCAACTTACATAACAACAGAATAACAAGTGATTCCCCATATCTTCTAGTTCTCATCGTAACTACTACTAACTCTGATCGCTAACAAACGCATATAATGACAGAATAGAAAGGCATAAACCTCTGTACAGGTGTGCAGGCCTACGGATGTGTGGGCACTCCCTACAGGGTATAAATAAACAACGTTACATCGTTCTGTGATAGATAGAGTGGTTCAATCTGATATTTTGCTGATAAACTCATGTCTTTTTTCTTCTTTTTGACACTAAGGACCACCAAAGAACCCGAGACGATCCATAATTTTAGGTGATGTTACCGTTTTACATTATAAATATTGCTCAGAATGGCGGCTGCCAACTTTATTGCATTCTCTGTACCGCCTACCTATGTTATACTGAACTCTTTGAAAGTTTCCCAGCATTTCCCGTGTGGTTCCAGCTGCTACTGCAATTCTTGCCACAAGATCATGTTGTGTCTCCACTGGAGTCTCGTACACCAGGCTTTGCATGTACCCCCAGAGAAAGGTATCCAGTGGATTCAAGTTAGGGGAGTGAGGACAGGTTATTGGACCTCCACGTCCAATCCATCTGTAGCCAGAAGTTGCATCCAAATACTAATTGGGGGGGGGGGCCCTCCACCATGCTGGTGCCACATTTCACGACGACTTTCAAAGGCACCTCGGGTAAGGTCTTTTGGAGAAATGTTAGGTAAATGTCACCAGTAAGCTACAGAGGTAAGAGATAAAGGCGTTCTCCTCCACATTTCAGAGGCTCTAGCGCGTAAACAAAGCGATTCCGGACATAGACGTATTAGCAGAATGTGACCAAATTGAACCACTCTATCTACCACAGAGCGTTGTAACATATTATTATTTATTTAAATTGCAAATGGGATTTTGCCCGGTGGCAGTGATACTACAATAAGACACAACACACAAATATACACAGCACACAAAACTACACAAACGACAAAGGACACACTAGCACACAGTAAATACAATGCAAATACACTTACAGCTATAACAAATATAATTACAACTGCAATTATGTAAATAAATACTAATAAGAGAATACGTATACTTAAACACTAAACAGTAATTAGTACTGGAATGTGTAATGTAATGTTCTCTTGCGCCCATATTTCACCATGATTTTCCCTTTATCCCACTTCATTTCACTTCACTTCACTGCCTTTTCGGATGAATTCTCTCATAACTTCACGTCTCCTTATTTATCACTTTCCTAACCTTCTTCCTAAAATTACTTGATTTACAGGAGCGTCCCTAAATCATCTGCAGGTAGGTGATTTCAAAGCCCGATGGTCCTATTTACAAAGGAATACTTTCCGATATCTGTCTTATAATTATTTACACTGTTTCTCTGGAAGCCAAGAGGGTCGCGTAAATAACAATTCCGTTGTCACGTCATGCAGGTATAAAACTCGTCCTGGACTTCGTTCCCAACCACTCTAGCAACGAGAGCGATTGGTTCGTGAAGTCACTCCAGAGGATCGATCCCTATACTGAGTACTATGTCTGGGTGGACCCCAAGTACGACGCCGAGGGCAACAGGATCCCGCCAAACAACTGGGTAAGCTGACGAAGAGAAGTTTCTTATCATCTTTCTTCGTGTTTATGGCGGTCAATTCCATTCGCAGTCCAGCAGAACGCTTTTCTGGCCGAGGTTTCTTTTGATTTTCCTGTGTTATCAGAGAAAGCATAAGAGATATCTCTCTTAAATACTGGATTCTATGGACTGAATTTAGCGTATCTTTATCTGAAAAGATCAGTAAGAAATTTTATCCCGCAGACTCTCAACACTTTAACTGTTTAGGTTTTCAGATGTATCTAAATATTGTACTTCTTTTGGCTTGTTTTGGACTTCATCCATCGTCTGGTATGTAAAAGACAAAAGACCACGACGTTTCGGAGATTGGATCTGTCTCCGTCTTCAGGTGGTGATTGAGACTAGCTCTTTCTAACGGACCCAACTGGGTAGGTTTATCCTTCCTCACCCACCTGAAGACGGAGACAGATCCAGTCTCAGAAACGTCGTGGTCTTTTGTCTTTTACATACCAGATTATGAATGAAGTCCAAAACAAGCCAAAAGAAGTACAGTATACACCATCGTCAGAAGCCTTTCAAGTCTATCTATATAAATATTGCCAAAAACACATTCTAACAGGAACTTAAAGATTTTCATTGCTGTTTTATTTAAAAAATAAATATGTTAATAATTTATAATTTGGAAACAAAGCTAAGAAAATAACTACCTAAATGTCAACAATGCAAGACACGAAAGGTTTCCAAAGCAGAAGTAGCAGGCAGGCGTTTTTGAGAGAGAAAACTCTTTCAAAATATAGGAATGATTAAAACAGGCCACGATCACTCTTTCCCCTCATTATTGGCTGTCATCTCCGATTAGAAGCCATACAAATGAAAAAATGAAATCAAATTAAATTAACTGACAAGGTGATCAATAAACGAAATTAATTCTCAGTGTAGCTAACATAAATTTTCGCCATTACATTCTATACTGAACCAGATAAAAAGTGCCACAAAAAAGATGTTAACCTTTTGAAGCATAAAATTCGTAGAAAGAGTATTTCATACTAGTGAAAACAATACACCCGTTCATGTAGTACATGAAATTAACAATAATGTTATTCAGTTTCTTTTTAATTCAATTTAAAACAGAACTAATGAGATGAAAATTAGTGAAAAGGAAATACTTTCATATCAGCTTTCAACGGTACCTGCGAATTGGTTCATGGAATACATGAACATATCAATTTACGCTCCTGTGTTGTTGACCAGGTTTTGCTATGGATCAGTATGGCTGAAAATTGGTTTGTCCAATGCCATTTAGTAAGCCTCTCATAAAGAATATATATATATATATCATACGGTTTAGGTGTTTATACTAGGTCACAGACAGACGGACAGAATGAAGCTAAGACCTCAACATAAGGTGTTCATTATTACTTTGTAAACAAAACCTAACAATTTGTTCCTACCCCACAGAAAGGCCGCGCCATAGCTCAAGCGGTTAGTCGCTGGCTTCCCACCGCGGCGGCCCGGGTTCGATCCCGGGTCTGGTCAAGTGGGATTTGTGGTGGACAAAGTGTCGCTGGGGCAGGTTTTCCCCGAGTACTTCGGTTTCCTCTGCCAATCTTCATTCCACCAATTGCTCCACAGTCACCCTCACCTATCATCTGGGGCTGGTACCATAGGCCAGAAGTGGCCGCAGTACAAGGGACTTAGTCCCACCCCATTAGCAACAAAAAAACATCTCCTCTTGAATAGGAAAGCTTAAGTGCCGCTACTGGTGATCGAATCCAGACCATTGATTTAGATGCTAAAGCCATTACATCACATTTCATAAAAGAAAACAGATATAGATTCAGTACGTCTGACTCCCTGGAAAAGTTTCAGAAAGAAAGAACGGATATTCATGTAACTTGCTGCCAAATTAATGTCTCTACAGATATTTAGGTTCTACGTTATAAGATGTTTACTGGAAGAGACAGATGCAGATGATAAGATCGTGTTAAAATATATCTTAATGGTTGGATATATGGACTGGGTTTTTCTGGCTTGGGGTATGGTCCGGTGGCCGGATATTTTGAAAGGGGCAATCAACTATGTTCAGAATGTCATTGTTATCATTGTATTTTTCATAATTAATCTCCATACAACCATTTTTACACAACTTAAATAAAAGAAATGAATTTTATCATATTTTACATATTGTATCATATAGTTTGTGTTGATCTGAGAGGTAATGAAATGTCGGGTTTCATAAAAGGCGTGGAATTTCTTGAGTACCTGCTAATGTTCCCTTCTCAAGAAGAATCCTTCCGCAGGGTTTCGGTCCATACTAGCCTCACCGTAGAAGCTGAAGCATTGGAGTCATAAGACAAATATATTCAACTTCTGCATTTCTCAAGTTATAAGGTGGCTGACTAGGCAGCAACCGTTAATTATGTTAATAAAATCAAATAGGAATGAACAGAAAGGGAATTACCATAATCACATTATACAAAACCACGATATACACGAAACTTCAGCCGATTTCAAATTCGTTCACATGATTTTAACATTTCAATAATTAATTCTAAGACATATTTTACTGTGAGAGAATTGGATAGGTTTTATGAGGTTCGAACTTCCCACAGACTTGGTTCTGATGAATCATCTGGGGTGCAAAGCCATATATCCCCTGAAAATCAGTCAATGTTTCGGGGGAACAGGTTGTCTTCATATTCAGGATCCAACAATAAGCCAAGAAAGATACCAGCAAGAAGTAGATAGCAAAAAGAGGTTTTATCTTTGACTTATTTTTTTAAATTGATAATGGATGCGACCTGTTCCTCCGAAACGTCAGTTGAATTTCAACAAGCTATACTACGTTGTATTCTAGAAAACGAAACTCTTCGGAACCATTTAATTTGCAATTAAATATTAAAAATTGCATCCAGTTTTGTGTTAAATAAATACGAGTATAGACAATCTTACCGCCATCTTTGAGCGACTGTCTAGATAATATGGGACCCTCAACGTCTCACAACCCTATGGGCCTTCACGGCCTGTTACAGGGATAACTTTACTTCTTTTACTTTATACAGTAATGAATTTTCGTTTTACCTGTCAAACAGAGCAAAAACAAACATCAAATAGCTCACCCATATTTCACTGTGCATATCTGCACTCTGTACAACCAAATAAACTCAGATATGTACAGTGGGATGTAAGTGAGCTATATTTCGATCCCGGGTCTGATCAAGTGGGACTTGTGGTGGAGAAAGTGGTGCTGGGGTGGGTTTTCTCCAAGTACTTCGGTTTCCCCTGCCAATCTTCTTTCCCCCAAATTCTGCATCATCATAATCACCGGAGTCAGGCTACAATAGGCCAATCAGTGGCCGCCGTGCCGAGTGGACCCAGTTGGACTCTACCCCCCCCACTAAGCGAATTAAAAAAAAGTGAGTTATATGATGTTTGTTTTTGTTACGTTTGACAGGTGAAACGAAAACTCACACGTATATTGCAATTATGCAATTATACAATATTATGTAATAGTTTATGAACGAACTGGTGGTGATCTCTACAACTGAAACAAGTAGTGTGGTAAGGAATAACAACAATAAAAAGAAATATCGATCTCCTAATAATTTTTATCTGATTTTAACATAATCAAAAATTGCGTTGCAGACTGCTAGCATATAACTTAATGCCATAACACAGCAGGATGTGTCTGTTTTCTCGCCATGTGAATCTGTCTTTCAGCTCAGTGAGTTTGGCGGTTCTGCGTGGGAATGGCGCGCAGAGAGACAACAGTACTACCTGCATGCCTTTGCTGTTCAGCAAGCAGACCTCAACTACAACAGTCCTTACGTGGTGGAGGAGATGAAAGTAAGTATTCAGAGGGAAGGGTAGCATAAAATTTGACTACACTGCAATTCTCATCTAGGCAAATCCTATCTGGATTTCTTGACATTCTTATATATTTATATATTTATTGGAGCAATTTATGACCGCCTCTGTGGTCTAGTGGTCAGAGTTCCTGGCTACAGATCCAGAGGTCCAGGCTCGATTCCTGGCGCTACCACATTTTTTCTGAGAAGTAGTGGGTCTGAAACGGGGTGCACTCAGCCTCGTGATGATAACTGAGGAGCTATTTAAATGAAATAGCGGCTCCGGTCTAGAAAACTGAAATTAACTGCCTTGGGGATTCGTTGCGCTGACCACGCTACACTTTCTATCAGCAAAAGTTGGCACTAAATTTCGCCGAAAAACGGCGGTCGGTCAGTCGGTATAGTTTGCTTGCGGACTAAAATCATGGAGCTTTTTTTTATTGGAGCAATTTATGGGCATTTACTAAAAATATATTGTTGATAACACGTTTAATTGCATGGCTAATTTATATTGTAGATCTACGAAATCAAATATGTCGCGGAATAGGGCAGATTTAAAGTTACATATTTTCCAAATGCTCTGTTTGCTTTTTTCATATTTCATTAGACATATTATTTATTCATTGCTGTTACAAATCTGCACCATTGTCACACTGTGGGCACTTCTCATGGGCATTTCCTAAAACTGGTGAAGAAAAGCGGTGAAACGAACACGTGGGTTGGTGTTAATCCAGTAGAGCCCATCAGATTATTCTTCAAGGACGGGATGAGGCGAAATCTCTGGCGCTAATGTCGTGAATGTCCTATTGTTCCAGTTCCGGATGACAGATGAGAGAACTGATTTGGTGGAATGAGGCAAGAGAAACGGAGGTACATGGGTAAAATCGTGACCCAGTGCCACTGTGCCCAACATAAACCCATATAAATTGATCTGAGATTGAAATCGGGTCCTCGTGGTGAGAATGCAGGACTAACCGACCAATATGTTACAGCCTATATTCCGCCTAGTTTATTTTATGGTACCTCCTCATCTACGCATGCGTCTTCAAAACGATCTCTGACCTTCATTTATTTCATTAGGTGCAATTCTCATATCTAGCATGCGTGCTACATGCCCCGAAAATCTCATTCTCATCTATATGATTCTCTTTTCTCCTCAGCACACCCTGTCTAACTAATCTAAAGACCGTTGAGTACAATTTGTACATTTTAANCACAGCACATACCAGCGGATTAAGTGTCTCCTGTTTTGTTGCAGAACGTGCTGAGATTCTGGTTGGATAGAGGTGTTGACGGATTCCGCATTGATGCTGTACCCTATCTGTTTGAAGACCCTGAACTGCGGGATGAGCCTCTCTCAGGAAAACCCGACGCCCTGCCCAGTGAATCTCAATACCTTACGCATATCTACACACAGAACCTGCCTAAAACCTATGACATGATACAGCAATGGAGACAGCTGGTGGATGAGAAGAAGGCTGAAGACGGACAGACCAGGTCATAAGTTCAGTTTTATCACAATAAACCTGAAACAATCAGCTTCATTCAGAGATATCAATAATTGACTTGCATATCCACCGTCAAATATAATTTTATGTTCTAAAATCACTGTTTATTTCATTCTCTCTAAATGCTTCGTCTGTATTTTACACGGATCTTCAGCGATCCATGTAAATTCTCTAACCATAGGTCTCTTGAAGACATTGTTTAAATTAAAATGAATCGCCGGCTTCCCAAAGCGGCGACCCGGGTTCGAGCTCGGATCTGGCAGGGGAAAGCGAAGTACTCGGAGAAAACCCGCCCCAGAGCCACTTTGTCCACCCTAAATCCCACTGGACCAGACACGGGATCGAACCCGCGCCGCCGCGGTGGAGTATTTTAGGCAACATCCTTCCTTCCCTCTTAGGTATGCCGACAGTACATAACAAATTTTCGATAAGTTAGGAAGAATCTAGGAGGGTCAATTTGCAAAAGAGGTTCTTGTATATTTCTTTGCTTTTCTAACTATTGAGATTCCAAAATTAATTTAAATAATATTAGGAATTAAAGTTCCTAAGTCAGAGAACATAGCTTCTGCATTAGAAACACAGCGGGTTAAAACGTACAGGGGAAATACTGAAACTAACTTCCTGTTCTGAAAGCAGTCACGTTCCGCGTGAGATATGAAGCCCAAAAGAAAGAGGCAATCATATGATTTCTGATGACCCCTATGTGCAACTCTCTTATCGGTGATAAACGAGTCTGAAATAATGATGGAATGTCGATTAGCGGTTTTATCTCGAGAATCGCAGGAAACAAATAAATACACTCTGCAGGAAGAATGGAGATTTTCTTAGTACCATATGTTTATGTAGCTGTTTGGATCCATGCAGGGTTCTGATGCTGGAGACATATGCTCCCATTGACAAAGTGATGGCTTACTATGGCTCCGAGGAGAGGCCTGGTGGCCACTTCCCCTTCAATTTCCTACTCATCTCAGACCTGAACAAAGACTCCAATGCTTACGCCTTCAACGAAACCGTCCATAAATGGATAGACAACATGCCTGAAGGGAGGTGGGCGAACTGGGTGGTGAGTGATGACCTTGGTGATTGCGATCTTCTAGAATATGTTGATGTGTAGTTTGGTAGGTAGGTACTAAATTTCGTAGGGTTCTGATGCCTCCATCTTCAGGGCAGAAGAATAAACATCACGGGAAAAGAAGTTGCAGATATGCGAAAATGAGGACTGGAGCCGGAACTGTGAGTTCTTTCCTATTATTATTATTATTATCATCATCATTATTATTATCAGGATCCCCGTTTTCAGCTGGAGTTGCACAAGTGCATCTGATTCCTGCTTAATTTTCCCTTGGCGGGATCATGTGGATTGACCTGGTGCCTTGAGAAGTCACGTGTCATTCAAACTTTTCCTTCACATTTCATGCTCTGAAATTCTTATCACTTTCTTTCAGCCTAAAAGTGACCTCACGTATTTCCCTTGAAAAATATTCTGTCCCTCTTGAGGGTCACTGCCTCCCATCAGCGCACCGGTAGCCTCGGTTATCGTCCTCTCTTCCTTGTATCTGTTCATTTTCATTTGTGTTTTGTGACTTCGGTTGTCCAGTGATTGAAGCTAGCTCTCTCTAAGGGACCCAACAGAATAGGTGTTTTACCTCACCTGAGGACGCAAACAGATCCAGTTTCCGAAACGTCGTGTTTTTCTTAGTTACCGTATTTACGCATGTATAGCCCGCGTGCGTGTATAGGCCGCAGCACAATTTTCAGACAGAAATTATAGAAAAAATAATTTTCTTGGAATTTCCTCGATCTTTGAACACCCTGTATTACTAATTATGAATATATTTTTTTTAAATGAAGTGTGATTTCGAATATTTCGAATATAAGCCGCACCCCAGTTTTCCTCTCGAATTTTGGCAAAAAATGTGCGGCCTATACATGCGTAAATACGGTATCTTAAAAACCAGGACGATGGATAAAGTCCGAAAACCCAATATCTCTGTGTGTTATACACCATCGTCAGAATCCTATAGTAACTACTTAATTATTGTTGTCTTATTTTATACAAAATTCGAATAGCACTGTCCCCAGCAGTTCCCGATTTATTACATGAAGATAGGTAGACGGATATGATGTGCTAATAAACACATTTATACCGCTTTCTATTGAGAGAGTGAGGTACGGACTGAATTGTGCTGCTATGGTGGGCATTTTGAACAAAGAAATGAACCTTAGGTTTCCCTGCTGTTACATCAACTTGTAGTTACGATGCCAAGCGTAGTGTCATTTGCGCGCCTCACAGCAGAGTGTCTCTTTCAGATCGGGAACCACGACCAACATCGCGTAGCCAGTCGGTACGGTCCGGAGCTGGTGGACGGCCTCAACATGTTGGCTCAGCTGTTACCTGGGTCAGGTATTACGTACAACGGCGAAGAGATCGGCATGGTGGACGCGCATATCAGCTTCAGCGATACTGTGGACCCAGCAGGACGCAATGCCGGTCCGGAGAGATACGAGTTATTCTCTCGGGACCCGGAGAGGACACCCTTTCAATGGGACGACACCTTCAATTCAGGTCAGGCGACGCTGGCGTCAGTAGTAGCAACATGTTTCTTTACATGTGGCTACAGTGGTTGCAATAACTGAGGTTCCCACACAAAGACTTCTGTCTGGTGTGTGGTTGCCGTGTAGTCCAGAGCAGCGAATATGAAATTTAGTCACCGTGGCAACGAGATTTTTAATGAGTAATATGTAAATTAGCCGGTCACGGTAACCGAGCGGTCTAAGGCATGTACTGTCTTCGCTCGCTTGAAAACCGGGATCGTGGGTTCGAATCTTACTCAGGGCATGGATGTTTAGTTTGTGTATAGGTAGAGGCCTTTCGATGAGCTGATCACCCGCCCAAGGAGTCCTACCGAATGTGTAACATCTAGAAAAACTGAAGTGAACGGAAAAGTTCATGGAGGTAGGCCTAGGCCCACTGGGGCTGTAGTGCCAAGGAAATGAAATATGTAAATTGTTTTACTAAAATATTTTTCATATTTTTGAGACAAATTTGCACCGTATCTTCTGTAAATTCTTTGAATATTTTCACGAGGATGATAAAGGGTTCTTCTACGTGGCCGAAACCCTTCATTTTTTGAAAAACAATAGCAAAATGATGACAACATAATCTGCTTCTGTTTAGCTGTGAAAGAATGTCCGTGCAGGGTACCCCCATTCAGTAAACTGCTGCAAATTAATGTAATATCATCTCCTTCACTCTCCGCTTTATGCTACAAATTAAGATTCGTCTCGATATGATTTGCTTTGAATGTGAAAATTTATATGTGTTAAATTATGTGGCTACAAAACATGATTCTGAATTTTAAATGCAGCAAAAGAAAATATTTGATTGAGAATTACTCTTCGATACAGTAATCTTAAGAGTACAACGATTATTTTTGTCCAACAAAAGCGGGAATTTGTATTTTCTTCCATAAAATTCTCTCATTTTTTGTTCCTACTCCTTTCCCCGAATTAGTGAATTCAGTGGGGCACTTTCATGCTGCATTTCGGCTTCTAATAAAGGGGAGTTTTAAAGGTGACTGAGACAACTGTATTTTTTTTATTGCTAATGGGGTGGGACTAAGTCCCTTGTACAGCGGCCACTTCTGGCCTATTGTACCAGCACCAGATGATAGGTGAGGGTGATTGTGGAGCAATTGGTGGAATGAATATTGGCAGGGAAACCGAAGTACTCGTAGAAAACCTGCCCCAGCGCCACTTTGTCCACCACAAATCCCACTTAACCAGACCCGGGATCGAACCCGGGCCGCGGCGGTGGGAAGCCAGCGACTAACCGCTTGAGCTATGGGACGGCCTCGAGACAACTGTATAACAGTCATCATTTGCTGTCATCATAGGTAAGACTACGTGTCGAGAAAGAGAGGTAGCAGGTTCCTGTAGCCATAGCAATACGTCGAGGAAGAGAGAGGTTCCTCAGAACTTCGACAGTGTACACGTAGTTGGTTCCAATATGGATCCATCAATGGGGAACTGCTAAAATAACTATGGAAAATCTTAATTTCATGGAAAATCGGAGTACTGTACCAAGAAATGTCATAAAATTTGGTAGCTTTAGTCTACTTATTCCCTGACACGGAGCTATATCCAGAAGGCTGTTAAATGAATATTTAGTGTGCTGGTCCTAAAACAGTGTACCAGGACATTTTCAATTAAAATGCAACTCTACAAATTTAGAAATACGCAACTTATGAAGTACAGTAATGCTGAAAGTTCTTGCTCAACCGTTCGCATAATATTATCAAGCTTCTTCCATGCTTTAACATGCATTGTTCACTAGAATGATCAAACCACGTCAAGAAAGATAAACAAACACAAATTCTGGTAGAAAAGCCAGAAGGAACTTGCCCACATGAAAGACCTAGCTGCAGATGGTACGATATTAGTAAAATTTATCTTAAAGTAATAATGTATGATGATGTAGATTGGATTCGTCTGGCTCAGAACAGGGACCAGGGGCGGGCTTTTTTGAAAAGGGTAATGGAGTATGTGTTGCAAAAAATGCAGGGAATTTTTCGAGTAGTTGAGCAACTATTAGCTTCTAAAGAAATAATCTGCTCCATGAAGTGAGTGTTTTAATATATCTCAATACCCTCGCTCTGTCGCTGTTTGTTCCTACAATTTAGCTATTCCTTCTAATTTTTTCTATAAATTATAATGCGCAGACTAACACCAAAAGCTTATATAAATACAAGGTATGATAAAACTAGTATGTTGGGATGCGATGCACTGGAGTCCGTTATATATTTGCAGAAGTTTCGGAGGAACTTGCTTTCATCTTCATTCATCAAAATGTAGGCAGGATACTTCTCCAAAACGTGTGTAAACATAAACCAGACTACACGGGGTCACATCCTAGAATACACCAGTGTTTAGAGTCCCCACCAAGAGAACCTCAGAATCCTGAAACATGAAGAAAAATAGCGACATATTCGTGCTTATCATCAGTATAACACATGGACTTGATGTGGACTGCCGTTGGTTTGTTTAACAACGCTGTTAATAGCTCGGACTGCAAGGCGGATAATGAGTTCGAAACAATTGGGAGGGCAGCTCAATTCAGGGACATTCTCGCCATCTGCCCCAAGGGGCTGAGGAGAACCTACGACAATTTCAATCAGTCGAATTCCCTTTACGTCAGTAGCATTACGGCTTGATTCAGTTTGCTGGTTTATCTGCAGGCTTCTCCACAAGTAACCGTACATGGCTACCCGTAAATAGCAACTACCATCAGCTGAATCTTGCGGCTCAGAAGGAGGCCCCTGTGAGCCACTACAAAGTATACCAGCGCCTGATAGAGCTTCGCAAGCAACCCACTGTGCAGAGAGGAAGTCTCCAAACTTATCCCGCTTCAGAAAAAGTGTTTGCTTTCAGCAGGTAAGTCATAGATTTATATTAAATATTAATATATTTCTTAAATTGTATAATGAAGCTCTGATACTGCATTGTTATACAGTGTCGAGCAGTAGAATATGAGGTTTGAGATACTTCGGGGTGTGACTATGAAGATTACTGGAGGCAGCAGTTTGCTCCGAAAAGTTTGTATCCATCTATAAACTTGCATGGGTGTTACCCCAGAAGACAATAATCTTAAAACTGCAAGCATATTTTGAGCGATGAAATGAGAAGGCTGCGAGAAATACCGGCCTTCTGGAGAGACAGAATAAATAAAATGAACTTCTGTAGGATTTAAGGTTCTCACAGCCCTGTCTTATGGAATAACGCCATGTAGTCCGTTGGAAGTCAACGGACGCCTCAGAGGAACATATCGATTCCATTCCATTCCAGCTTGAAAGCAGGTGGCAAATTCTGTATAAGGTGACCATATGTTCTTCCGAAACGTCAATTGACTTTCAACGGACTACACGGCGTTATATCAAAGTAGGTAATATTCTTCACGGCGAACCTCAGAATGTCCGATCTCTCAGAGGGATTAGAACCCGAGTCTTCCTGTATAAGGAGCAGGCAGGAGTGGCTATTTCTCGACTGAAACATCAGGTCAGAAACAGAACTATAAGGCTTATTTTGGACTCTATCCATCGTCTGGTATATAGATGATAAAAAACTACAACGTTTCGGAGACTGGATCTGTCTCCGTCCTCAGGTGGATGGGGCAAGATAGACCTACTCAGTTGGGCCACTTAGAAAGAGCTAGTCACAATCACTCCTTCAAGGAGGATGAGGTGGGAAGGTCATGTAGCACGAATGGGGAGACAAGGAATGCGTGTAGGGTATTGGTGGGAAAGCCTGAAGGAAAGAGACCACAGGGACGACCAAGGCGTAGGTGGGTCGACAATATTAGAAAGGATCTTAGAGAGATAGGATGGGATGGTATGGATTGGATAGATCTGGCTCAGGATATGGACCAGTGGAGGGCTCTTGTGAACACGGTAATGAACTTTCGGGTTCCATAAAATTCTGAGAAATTCTTGAGTAACTGCAGAATTGGCGGTTCCTCAAGAAGGGCTCAGCTCCATGAGTAAGTAAGTAAGTCTCAATCACTGGACCCAGAGACGATGGATAGAGTCCAAAATAAGCCTTATAGCTCTGTACAGCATACATCATCGTCAGAACCCTTTCAAGTCTATTAGGTCAGAAAATCTTATACTTGGAACAAAGAGAAATCATTCGCTTGTGATACTGTCGCTCTCCTTGTCAGCGTCACTGTGTATATAGTAGATGAAAATTTTCACACAGAATAAACACTCAAATTAAGAAACTAAAGTTTACTCACGTAATGAAAACAGAGACTGTGGGTTGAGGATTCGAATCTGTTCCGAGAACTCCAGAGCAATGATCGCACACGGCCTTAACAGCTGTGGCTAAGATACGCGGTGGCAAGAATTCAGAGTAAATTTCATGATATCTCTGGCTGTTCTGCATTAGGTCATGGGTAGAAAACGGGAGACAGAACAGTTACAGTTCTATGCATAAGTTCTCAGCAGCACGAAAATTTCGTGCTATTCTAGATTCTTTGAAGGTTTTATTCGTTCAGTATTAGTGGGGGGTGGAGTCCAGCTGGGTCCACTCTGCATGGCGGCCACTGATTGGCCTATTGTACCTGCCCTGGATGATTATGATGATGGAGAATTTGGTGGAATGAAGACTGGCAGGGGAAACCTAAGTACTCGGAGAAAACCCACCCCAGCGCCGCGTTGACCACCATAAATCCCACTTGACCAGAACAGGGATAAAACTCGGGCCGCCGCGGTGGGAAGCCAGCGACTAACCGCTTGAGCTATGGCGCGGCCTTTTCGTTCGGCACTATCCAGCTAAAGAAACTCAATACTACGTGAAGTCTACAGCGATTCATGCATGAACAAAAATCGATCTTCAGAACCAGAGTGACAACAGCAGAAAGGATGAAATAAGGGCTGTTTGGTCTCCTACAAAACTTAGCACACCTACTTCGCACTTGGAAGGTTCCAATGCCGAATTCCGGTCTATAGGATAAGTGCGCGCATTGCTTTGCTGCCCTTCTGCTCAAGATGTGGAACCGCCATGTTCTTCCAAAGATTAGTTTACGCCTGCAGGACTACACATTGTCATAACGCAGAAGACCACAATCTGTACGGTGACTGAGGTCACAACCTGGTGTCCTATTATATTAATAAGACACGCAAATTCCCTTCAACGTACCTTGAGTTCTGCGTCCACAGTCATATTAAAATTAGACGTTCTGTATAATTTACTGTTGAGGAAGCGACGCCAAATTTTGGTGCCAGAAATGCATGCAATAATAAAAAATTTAAAAAATCAATATTTACCTCACAGTCAACATACCGTGTCTTAGTTACAAAGACTAATCGGGTCCGGCTTTTTATGGACAAATTTCCTGTTTATTTTGAGACATGTAAATATTATTTGTGATAAAATGACAAGTTTGTGTATATTAGCGTAGGTAGGATATACGTAAAGATACTGCAGTTTAAAGAACAGTTCCTCAACCGGCCTTAGGTTCGCGACTTGCTCTGCTATGGTCGCAGATATCTAAAAATGATTTTGAAGTACATATTATATCCACGCAGTTTTGGTAAATCAGCAAAATTCAATAAAAGTGAAAGAAGAAAATACTCTCCTTGCATTTAATTAATTATGCATTACGCCGTGAAGACGTATGGAGGAGTAGATGTATAGATCCATATATTCTTAAACTAGGTACTAAATGGATGTGTGTGTCAGCTCACGCCCCGGCGCTCTATCCCCGGGGAAAGAAGCCTCGATACCGACTGAATAGGAAGCTACTTGGGCCCCAGGACGAGTCTGGAAGGAGAAAAATCTCTTGTTCCCGGAGGGAATGTCCCCCGATTGCTTGTTGAGCACTTAGCCAGCCGTTTTACCGACTGAGATATTCCGGTTCCTATAATTTTTTGTGTTGTGAGTTCGGGACTCGCTAGACAACACGCTGGCGAGCGGTCGATATGGGTGCTTTCGGAAAGTCCAAAAATTATAAGACCTTGGGCCGGGAAAACAAAGTTCTGTATCTGGGTGGTTACAATACCTAATCCCTTTCAAAATAGGCCCCTTGTGACGTTACACACTTAGCCAAGCGGGCCTTCCATCGCTGGAAGCAATTCTGGGGGGCTTCTTTTGGAATGGCGTGCAGCTACGCCGTCGCGTTTTGTATGATGTCCTTGCGGCTAGCAAAACAGGAGCCTTTTAGCGGTGTCTTCAATCTCTGGAACCTGTACACTTGTAAAATATTTCGTAACTTTAGAAGGAAATTTTGTAGCCAACTGTAGGGGGTGAAGTGATTCGGGTTCCTGCTGCTCCCGTAAGCCTGATAGGAAACTGTATATGAAAGTGCACTTTTCGCTGACCGGCAGAAATGGGAGACCTACAAATGTATTGCATTAGGGGATCGGTGTGTCCCAGAGTTTGAATATCCCTGCTTTAAAGAGTCAAATGAGCTAAGAGTCAAGTATCCATTGAGTTCCTGATAACTTTATGGCGAATCCTTGTCATCTGTCAGATGGTGCTGCTTTACATTGAAAACTTTATTTTCCAGGGTGCTCAGCGGGAAAATCCCCATCGTAGTCGTCATAAACTTGGGGTCAGAAACGGAACATGTGAACCTAGACGCCCTCGCTGATATTCCAGAAAATCTCGTGGTAGACGTTGCTAGTATATATTCCAGCCGAGTGGCAGGGTAAGTAAGCATGCGCAGTGCGTCCCCAAGTTCCCACTGTTGGCAATGAATTGACATAACGCTCATATAACATTTACTTGCAATAACTTTGTTCAGAAAGTTATTAGGGGACTCACATATTCATGCAGAGAGAATGGCTATCTCATAATCATCCCTTTTCCTTCAGGAAGAAGAATAGGATGAGAAATTTTGGACTATTACAGCAGCATATCGCTTAGTAATGTATAGACATTTGTTTTATTCCTGTAAACACCACACTGTTTGCAGCAGGTAAAGTATGCTGTCTAGTAATACATGTTTCAGAATATGTGTGCCATCTTCAGGTCCGGCTTTTAGTTACAATTATTGTCTCATCTTCCGATCAAGAAGACCGAAAATAACGGCCGTGAAGATTCGTTGCGCTGACAAGGCGTCACCCTCTTTCCGCTAAAGATAGCACTAACTTCGCCGACAAGCGGCGGTCGGTCGGTCGGTCGGTATAATTCGCTTGCGGATTAAGACCACGGTGTTTTTTTTTATGTGTCATGTACTTAGTGTAAATATTCCACGTACATTGAGAGGAGCCACTGGTGTGTTCACGTGCCGAAACATGCGGTCTCAGACAGAAATCCTGCTGGAAATAATGTTATGTTTACAGGAATTATATAAATATTATCTATCGTGATTTACGGAACAGGATGCAACAAAATATGAGTGTTTAGTATTGCGTTCACTGTCCTCTATTTTATGCAACCCGTCAGTGATGTACATATTATAACTATATTTTGTTAATCGTTCCTAGTATGTAATTGTAAATCTGTTGACAATGTGATATTTGTTTGTGTATGTCTGGTCATTATTTGATAGTATCAGATATATTTTATTTGATATTTAAGCTGCACACACTATGTTCGTGAAAGTTGTCCGTAAGGTTGACATTTGACCAATTTCTAAAACCAAGGCTAAAAATTCGGAATTGTAACATTACTGACAGTTTGACAGCATGCACAATGTACCAGCTTAAGTATTAAACAAACATATCAGATGATAGTTAAATGATGTCCGAAATATGTTGTGCAAACATCAGGGCGCCAACAAGTTTACAGTGATAATACTGTCAACGATCCATAGAATTACGCTGTTGTAAATCATCACTAATATTGCGTAACAAAGGACTATGAACACAATACTCATTGAATTAAAACGCGGGATGTTGTGATACAGAATTACGCTCAAGTTAAGATATGACACTCACTTTTAATGTCACAGATACTGTATCGCATTATGGTGTTCAATTTCAGGGCTTCCGTCTCTAGGAGTGACATCACGCTGGATCCAAAGGAGGCACTGGTTCTAACATCTGCTTCTCAAATTTAAGAAAATTTACATCTAGTTCGACAAGGACTCTGAATCGAGTCATAAATTGATATCTTCATGTTTCGCAGACCTTGGAGAACTCTTTGAGTTATGTAGATTACAATTATATCTGTAAAAGCAAATATATACATTTTCTGATACAGCTAATATCCGGTTATTATTGTAAAAAGTAGTGAAACATTTTTGTAGGTTACAATTTGGCGTTTCCAGCGTCACAGACTCGATATGTAGATTGATGAATAAATGGTTGGGAGGATCTAGAAGGCAGTTGACATAGCTACATTGAGGCACTTCCTGACATTTTCCTGAACAGATCAGGGAGATCAGGGGAAACCCTGTCAGGATATCAGGTGTCCCTTCCGAAATTAGGAAAAAGTGCTTCCCTAATAAAAGTCTAGAGCTTTGTAGCTAGATCAACCTGTAGAGAAATTAAAACGCCTATGTATCAACAGTCCGCCAATAATGCAACAATTATGTATTCACCATTTAACATTTAACACAACATGTTTCGGCCATAGATGACCATCTTCAGGTGTCTTAATGTATCGAAACTGTTACACTGGTCTGATGTGCGCTAAAATATAGCTCTAAACAAATGGATGACGCCCCTTATGAGGTGGAAGAGGATTTTACAACAAAATGAAAAATTTTGATGGATTTTAATTATTTATTTTTATGTTATTTTTAAATGGATTGCAGCGTGCGGTTTTAGCGCACACTACAATAGTGTAACAGTTTCGATACATTAAGACACCTGAAGATGGACATCTATGGCCGAAACATGTTGTGTTAAATGTTAAATTGTGAATAAACAATTGTTGCACTATTGACGGACTGTGGATAAGGAGACGTTTTAATTAAAATTTTGCAACAGGATGCTGAAATACAGAACCGTACATAAATATTGTACCAAGTTAGCACTATCAGCTAATCATCTCCGAGGAGAAGACTCCATTTGAGGAGCCAGTAGTTTACTGCAGATATTCTCTGATCTGGAAATTAATAGTTATAATGTATAATGATACAAGAAAATAATTAGTTGCCTTGGCAGATAAGAAAAAATTACTAACTACTAGCTGAACGACTGGATTTCGATTCCCGGCAAGGATTTTTTATTTTTTGCTTCACTGCCACATTAAGAGCGGATTTGAAGTCAGTTTAGTCTCCCATTCAATGCGTACCAGGGGTCCCTTTACTTGGGAATAAAACGGTCGGAGCGTTAACTGACCACTCTACACCATCCAGCACTCGCCAGTTTACGTCTTCATGACGTGATGCCCTGGAACAGAGAAAACTCTTCCCACGCCGAAGCGATCCATTTCTGTGCAACATTTCCACTGCTGCCGAATTTCACGAAGTTAAATTTGTAATCTTTGCCATTTTTAATATGTGAAATGCGTCTAAAACACAATAATTTACGTTCTACCTCTACAAAATTTCATATATTCATCCTTAATTTTTTACTTTCACACCGAAAGTTGTAGATTCCAAGGACCCACTATGACTTTTTTCCGTAAAATTATAACTTCACCAAAGTTTAAATAATAAAAAATATATTTTGCCCTTACAGGGAATCGAAACCCTCTCTTTCTAGTCCGTAGCCCGTCTCTATACCGACCGAGCTATTCCGGCTTCAGATATTAGCCTATATGTCGAATTTATTAAAATATTCAAATATGATTTTGACGGTAAAATTATATACGTCCCAAATGTGACAAACCGTTGGCCACAAGTTTCTTCGTTATTGCGTAATATATTTATAGAGGCTCACAATGCATATAAATAAGTCTGAGATGTATCAGGCAATTATAGACTTCACTGAGTGAAACTTCAACAGACGTTTTAAGGATCCCAAAGTAGGCATCTGTTACACTGTGACAGAGACATTGACCTCACTCAGACCTTTCTTCTATTGACGAACAACGGTGTTCACCTGGGAAGCGGGTGAGCATTAATCAGAATTACCCATCCCTCGCAATCGGCTTGGAACATACCGTTCGCTCAGAGACATAAGTTCCAAACTTTGATGTGTCTCTTCAAAAGAATGACTATCATTGAAATCATATGTCTGTCTGTCTGCATGTGACGTAATGTCGATACGTAAACCACTGGATGGATTTTCTTGGTAATCACTAAGGGACATTTCCATTAGACGCTGAGAAGTTTCAATTTCCAGATATATTGTTCTATAATGAAGCCTAAGTTAAGTAATTCTGTTAATGGACTTCTCCATGTATCCCGCAACACACATCCACAGGTTTTGTTAACAACCATTATAAAAGGCTTTCATTAAATTGCAGTTCATTATTGCACTTCTAAGTAAGGTTTAAAAACTTAAAAAACGCTGTTGGCACATTATGGATTACACTTACATCAATCTTGTTAAATTACGAAGCGACGTGAGTATCTCGCAAAATTTTCATTGGCTTTTCGAGTCTTCGAGACACAAGGAAAATGAAGAGAAAATCCAAGAGGAGGAATAAACTTAAAAGGAAGAAGCGCTAAGTGAAACTAAATCAAAGGACAAAGAATATTTTGAAAATTCATGGAATTGTAGAAGCAAAGCAAAAAGGGGTTTGAGTGACGCGTAATAAACTCACATTACTTACTTACTTAATGATGGAGCTGAGCCTTCTGGAGGAGCCGCCAATTCTGCAGCTACTCAAGAATTTCCAAGAATTATATGGAAACCGAAGGTTCATTACAGCCTTCACAAGAGCCGTTCACTGGTCCCTATCCAGATCAATCCAATCCATATCATCCCATCCTACCTCTCTAAGATCCATTTTAATATTGTCCACCCACCTACGCCTTGGTCTTTCCAGTTGTCTCTTTCTTTCTGGCTTTCCCACCAATATCCTATACGCATTCCTCGTCTTCCCCATTCGTGCTATATGCTCTGGCCACCTTATCCTCCTTGGCTTGATCATTCTAATTATACTCTCATATATAAACTCACATTAGGGGTGGAAATTACGGAAAGAGAAGAACAGAAAAGGAGGGGGGACAGAACAAATCAAGATAAAATAAAGAAAGAAAGAAAGAAATATGGGGGGGAAAAAAATAAGATTGAAAGAAGGGTGAAGCAATATTTATTTTATTTTGTGTTCATCGCGGTGGACGTTACGTGCTCAGAGAAGTACACACAAGAAAATTATAACTGAAATTATGTAAAATTCTGACGGAAGCTCTTAAAATTTTGAAAATATTTGGTATATAACTAAGAATGCAAACATTTTTGGCAAGCCTGTGAAGTTAGGACTCAGTGTATTTCCATTCGTCTCTACTGCGCCTCCGGACACCCTAACCGAATTCACCACTAAACAGGCTACTGTTATATGGCTGAGGCTGTACGCTTATAAATTTCAAGCGCCAAATTTTGCGAAGTGTAGATAAAGTTGTTTATTTGTTTTGTTTCTTCAGTTGGTAATATGTTCATTCTTTAACGCTTTAAATCCCAAAGTTCATCTAAATATTTAGCAAGAAGTTGTGGGAAGAACTATTCGTCTACTTTACTTTCGCTGTAATTTGAGTATCTGACACAAAAAGGTGAAAGGAAATTGTAGCATGTACCGCGCATGCGTAATGAAGTGAATAGCACAATAAAATTTGGGAAGCTTCAGTGTTGGTATTACTGATGGCGGTGATTCATGAAGTACACCATTGGGACGGCCTCAGATGTAATGATACGTTTACCAACTTTCATGAAGATTGTTTCGGGAATTCAGGTAATATTAAGATTATTACCTGATAATCTGAGCGTTTGTAGTGGTGGTATTAATAATGGGAAGAGCTGGTAATATATGTCGGTCATATGGCAACAGGTGGCATGATATATACACACCTAGTTTCATGAAGGTTTTTTTTAATTCGCATAGTGGGGGGTGAAGTACAATTGGGTGCACTATTGTATCTGCCCCGGGTGTTTATTATTATGGAGAATTTTGTGGAATGAAGATTGGCAGGGGAAATCGAAGTACTTGGAGAAAACCTACCCCAGCGCCACTTTGTCCACCACAAATCCCACTGGACCAGACTGGTGTTTGAATAAGGGTCGCCGCGGTGGGAAGTCAGTGACTAACCGCTTGAGCTATGAAGGTTAATACAGGCGTTCAAGCAATATGAATGCCTTGCCTCAGTAATTTGATTGGCTGTAATGTTGGTATTACTGATGGAAGGGATTTATGAGTTATATCGTTGATATGGTTTCATGTGCACATAACAAGTTTTGTGAAGACTAGTACAGACGTTGAAGAAATATTAAGGCTTTGTCTTAGAAATTTGAGAGGGTGTGTATTTGTATTACTGATGACAAGGATTTATGAATCACACCGTTGAGATGTGTTCGGATACCATGATATACATAATAAGTTTCATAAGGATTGGTTCAGGTATTCTGATGTTATTAGGGGGCGATACACTTACAGACACACAGACAGCAAGGCGATCTGATAAGCCTACTTTTTTAAAAAATAAAGAAAGTAGGTTAAGAATTAGTGTTCAGCTCACAGAAAATAAATGGTTCTATAAAAATGCCAGTCGATACTGCTTAGGGAAATGATTGCTGTTTAACTTTGAGAATCATAACACATTACACCACTATGCTGGGAAAATTAGAATGCTAGACAGTTAAAAGAGATGGAAGGCTATAAGAGTGACCACTGTTTTCTGACGGGTTAGTCTGATGTGTCTCTAGAGTTGAGTGCGGAAACTTTGTGTCTGAGCGTCGCGTGCAGCTGAACCTGATCTCAAGATTGATGTTCCGAATATGACATGAAAGCTTTCCGCTATCTCACGTGACACTCCGTCACATTTACTTTATTCGTCTGGACTTAAAATGTTACGAGTTTGACAACATTTAGGGTCCTTAACCCCGCGTCAGCCATCATAGTGGCGAACGGTCTAGTCATTTACACTTTAGTCACTGTAGCCGAGGAGTCTAAGGCATGAACCGTCTTGGCTTGTTCAGAAGCCGGGATCGTGGGTTCGAATCTCACTCAATGCATGGATGTTTTGTATGTGTATGTGTTTATTTTGTGTTTGTGTTTTCCTGTTTTTAGGTAGAGGTCTTGCGACGAGCTGATCACTCGTCCAAGGAGCCCTACCGTCTGTAAAATAATCAAAATAAAAAAAACTCGACACCGTAAAGGTATAAGAGGAACGGATTAAGTAAGTAGTTTTAAACACAACTTGTTTAATTACTAAAAGTAAACTAAAAATGAAAACTGTCGCGAGTTTTAAAATAATAATTTTTATATTTACAATTATGATACAAGTTGAATATAACACCCATCACAATGTAGGCGTGGTGTAAAGAGCCTACCGCCCAGATACTGGGATTTGAGGTTGGAATTCCAGTAGGGATATGGTTGTATGCGCTGTATCTGTCCTCTGCTAAGTTCTCCTGTGCAGTTAAGAGGCCTTGCGACGGACTGATACCCTGCCCAAGGAATCCTACTGAATAGTATTTATACAAGATTCAGAAAACCGAAGAAGACGGGAGGACCAGGTAGCAGTCCATTATTTGCTAGCAGGCCTCATGAAATTGTCCCATTTTTCTCTTACAAGTGAACGGAGAAGTTCATGGAGGTAGGCCTAGGCCCGCTGGGGGTGTAGTGCCAAGAAAAAAAAATGGTATAATTCTGTTATATATCTTGACACTACACACTTTGTACAGTATCCCCTAACTTGCGTACATAGTCCTATTGGTCAATCCAAATTAAGTTATTACGTGTAAGTTGTACAGTGGTTTTCTTTTTCTTTTTTTTTCTGAGGGGGGAGCACCTGGAAATCTAGTGATTTATGGCGGCAGAGTGGCTGGAGTTCATTTGTGGGGTGCAATGTATGACTTCGGTGATAAGGACCGATATACTGATTCAGTATAATTGAGTCCTTTGGGACTGACATGTAGTAGAATTCGTCTTTGAATACAACGACTGACGTGTTGACGTACTGTGACATGTGCGCTTGAAGTCCTGTACTGATACAGCTGGAGTGTGACAGGAAGTAATTTTATAAAACTGTTTCTATTTTCCTGCACTCTCTTTATTTTTTTCAATTCCTACATTATTTCTCATATTTTCTTCTTTCTTTCTTTTTTTTTTGCAGCAGACCATTAACGTATTTTATTGAAGGTCAGGTTTAATTCTTTCCATTTCTGACAGGAATGTATTCAGAAAATTCCATCAACTTTATATGGAGAAAGTATGCGTTAACACGTAAAGCAAAATATTAAGGTCTTTTGAGTATGTGACGCCGTGAAACCTACATTGGTAGATAGATACAAACGTTTAGGAACGCGCTTCCTGCATCTTCAGCATCAAAACTACTCCGAAATACTTGTACCTACCAATCAAACTACTACTGCTAGGAGCCACATCTCAAAAGAATGAGATCGTAATGCTTATCGTCGTGAGAAAGTCGGATCCCATACAGATCTAATGCATTTTCCGTAGTATTATAGACAGTACTATATTGGATTTCAGGTTTTTCTTGTATTCATGGCACAACACACTCTCATAATTACTAGATTTTGGACTTTTTCCATCTTCCGATTTTCTAGAAAATAGAAAATAAACCGTTTCAGAAACTGAATATGTTTCCGTCCACAAGTGAGGAGGAGGAAGACACCATGTGATTGACGTTAGTTCTTTGTAAGGGACCTCCACTGAGTAGGTGTCTTCCCCCACCCTATTTCACTTTAGGATTGAAACTGGCGCAGTTTCCGAAACGATGTGTTTTCTATTTTCTAGAACACCAGAAGATGGACAAAGTCCAAATACCCAGTAATAATAATGCTGTACGCCATCGACATATCCCTTTATAATCTACGGCACACAGAGTTTGAGAGTTTTTTTTTCTTTTTTGCGTTGTAGTCAGGTTATAAATCTCAGATCGATCATAGTCAACTCGTGACGTGATAATTCTTGCTTTTCTCTGTAGAAAAATAAGCTACTTCTTAAACAAGCGCTGTTGCTGCTCCTGGTGTATGTACCATCTGCTTTAACGCTGCGAAATCATTCTGCATTTTGCTCACATTGTGTACTTGCGTGTTTCATATGATTCTTAGAATGTAAAAGCTATTATTCCCAGGAAACAGCATTGTAATAGGGGCATTTATTGCCTGTGCTGTAGGAACTTAAATTTTAATTTCTTTCTTGGAAAATTAAGCTTGTGAGACCGACAGGTTGTCTGTGTGTGTTAGTGCGTCTACATTTTTCATTTCAACTTTCCAACCAGCTGCCTTCTTTTCATATAATTTTTTTATTGCTAGTGGGGTGGTACTAAGTCCCTTGTACTGCGGCCCCTTCTGGCCTACTGTACCAGCCCCAGATGATAGGTGAGGATGATTGTGGAGTAATTGGTGAAATGAAGATTGGCAGGGGAAACCCAAGTACTCGGAAAAGCCTACCCAAGCGCCACTTTGTCCACCACAAATCCCACTTGACCAGACCCGGGATCGAACCCGGTTCGCCGCGGTGGGAAGCCAGCGACTAACCGCTTGAGTTGTGGCGCGGCCTTCATACACCTTAGTACGAACGCTATGCTAACGCCGTACTTTTCAATTTTCTGCAATCCGCATTACTTGTAGCCAACGCACCAACTCGTGACATGATAGAGGCATCAGTAACAGTAGCGGCATTTAGTGCAGGGGCTTCAAATAATGCGAAGTATGACATTTTATTAAAATGTGCCGATTATGTTACGGAATCGGTTTATATAATACGAAATAATTGCAAGATGGCCGAATGAATATTTCGTGTAGCTTACTGTTTGTTAATAACGGATGAAATATTAGGCATGCGAAAATTGGTATGGAGACAGATCCTGTTATTTTTTCAGGAATTAAATAGAACATACACACAAATTAACTCCGTAATTACAAAATTATAATTTGAATATTCATTGGCATGGAATCCTCTGAATACAGTTTCATTAAAATCGGTTCTATGATAAGAGATTCAAACGAATCAGTTAACATCACCGATATGAAATGAGACACGATATTAGTGTTAATTCGTTAGTTACGTTAAACGTACAGGCAGACTGTCTCGCCAAATGCTGTACTAAACTAAAAACTAAATTTCGTGGCCTGTAGTACGCAAGCGAACTGTACCGACCGAGCGACCGCCGCTTGTAGACGAAGTTAGTGCCAATTTTAGCGGATAGTGTGTGGATAGTGGATAGTGGATAGTGGTCAGCATAACGGAACCCTATGGCCGTTAATTTCGGTTTTCTACATCGGAGCCGCTATTTCCTTCAATTAGCTCCTCAATTATCCTCACGAGGCTGAGTGGACCCCGTTCCAGACCCACTACTTCTCAGAAAATGATGTATCGGGGAAATCAAACCCGGACCTCTGGATCTGTAGTCAGGAACTGTGACCACTAGACCACAGAGGCCTTCATGAAGTTAATTCGCTGTGCAGAAATAGCAAGCGGATCTTGTGACTTTCATTTTTAAAAAATCAAGAATAAATATTGAGCACATTGGTTCAAATCCCGATGAGATCACTAGATTTTTTTCAATTGACCCAATCCTTCCAGCCGCAATATGGTCCTGGGGTCTACTCAGCCTCTAACAGAAATGAGTACCAGGAATATTCCTGCGAGTAAAAGGCGGTCGGGGCGTAAGGCTGACAACCTTACCGCCATCTATGAGTTGATTGTCTAGAAAATGTGGGACCCTCAACATCTCACAACCCTGTGGGCCTCCACGGCCTGTTACATGGATAGCTTTACTTTTTTTTTACTTACACTTTCCTAGTTCCGTTAGTCTTCTTAGAAGGAGTGCCCCATAAAATAAATCTAATATTTTCTCTGTAATTTTGTATTTCTTAATCGAATATGAATATCATGAACAATGATTTCAAGTATTTCTCCATTGACTGAGTGTAGGTCTAATAATATTATCTCGATATTTGATATGGGATAAATGAGTCGAACCACGAATCTTATTAGTTATATTGACTTTCTCTTCGATGCGTCCCACGTTCAACAATAAAAATGGCTTCAGGTAGATCCTGATAAAATTCTTCAGTAGTATAAACTATTATAAAAGAATATTTGTTGCAGAAACTTCACTTTTTGCCACTCAGAAGAAAATTGTCCGATCGAAACTACGTGAAGTCATTTCAAAGTACCAGCACTAAAGCAGAAATGGAAGTAATTTTTAAAGTACCTGTAAGCGAAAGTACCTTCTGCAGCTGCACACTCAAATTGTTTATAACGCTTGAACTCTCTTTGAAGAGTGAAATAAGTTTCGTGCTTGGAGACGCTAATTCTTGTTTCTGGGACTGAAGATAGTAAACAATATCGCTCTGTCCTTCATGATGAATCCTGAGTGTGGGACAAGAGTGCCTACAAGTAATGAAAATGAGATAATTTAGTTAGAATTTCACTGAGCACGCGTATATTTTCCGCCATTCTAACGTTCACAGATCTTACATGATCACATCACAAAGCAGCGTACTTGCACTGAAAGTTCAGAACCAACTGACCCCATTTAAGGAAACAAGCAACCGCTCTCAGTCACCGAAATAAAGCAATAAAAACAAGCCTGATTTATGCGTTCTGTTTCTGTTCTTGACAACGGAAATGTGCAATGATATAATTTGTCGACAACAGGCTGTTTCAGAACAAATTACTCTCTCGGGGAACGAGTTTTCTTATAGGAACATAAGGATGATTAAAACGTAAACTGTGTAGTATTGTACTTCTGTAATTACAAATTAACCGACCGAGACCACGGGATGCCATACAAAAACCGGAACTATCATGGAAAACTGGGGACACGCGGTAGCGTAGTTGATTGAGGTATTATGCTACGAGTCGAAAGGTATTGATTTCGATAGCTGATGAGGTCACCGGATTTTTCAATTAACGTAATCCTTCCAGCCTTCCTGGGGTCGACTCAACCTCTAACAGAAATGAGTACCAGGAATTTTCCTGGGAGGTAAAGGGCGGCCGGCGCGTAAGACTGACAACCTAACCCCATCTGCGAGTCGACTCTCTAGATAAGTGGGAGCCTCAACTTCTCACAATCCTATGGGCCTCCACGGTCTGTTACAGAGATAGCTTAACTATATCATGGATAAAAAGGACGCATAATAAACTTAGTTATGAGCAGGGTCCGGATTTTGATGACATGTCATCTTTTTTTCCTTGTATCCTATGCGATGCTCTTAAATATATAAATCTCGGATATGAGCTGCTGGTTACAGAAATGTAAATTTTATAGGTAATTTTTGTCATTTTTTTAAATTTTTAGGTTTAAGGTCATTTTTTAATTTTGGGGTTAATTTTTTGGTAAATTTTTTAACTTTTAAGGGTATTTCTAGACATTTTTGGCCATTTTAGGGAATTTTTCTTCTTATGTTTTCTGAAATGTGAATAATATGGAAGCGAATTATTCTTTCTCTTTGTCCTTTAGGTCATTTTTCTGATTTTTTTTTCGGTCATTTTATAGGTCATTTTTTAAATATTTTCAGGTCATAAAAATCCGGGCCCTGTTTATGAGTAATAATTAATTGAGAAGGTGTAGGCATGCCTATGACATTCCGTTCAAAACATTTTACATGGCCTTAACAGACGGTGTATATCTTTCTTAAGGCCGTGTGTCATTTCAGAATCCCATAAGCCTATTAAAGCGACATTAGCATCGCTCCCGCCTAACGAGTACTTTGGCCCTCCACGTTGTTATTACCGGTTGTAGGATATTAGAAATTACGATCTTGAGGCAGCCTCAAATAGCATATCGTCCATAACAAATTTTGTGATGACTGGTCAATTGGTTATAAATTTGCAGTATGGAACCAGACAGGCAGATACACAACACACACACAAACACGCGCGTACGCACATAAACACAGCATAGTTATCTTATAAGCCTACTCTCTTTCCTTAAGAGAGGAAGTATGATGGATGAATTTGTGTCCATCTACGCTTCCTCCTATCTTTGATGTCATATCCGGAAATAAATCTTGAAGAAATCTAAATTCGTACAGACTACCTGTCCAGAATATTATGTTCCATACAGCTGCTGACAGGTTTTGTATAATCCTACATGTTCCCAACGTAATCCTCTCTTTAGAAGTAAGTTTAATCCGTATTACACTTTCGCAACCGCACGCTTCTGTCCCATCTCGTTTCGAGTGCTAAAGACACGCTGCTATTTGCGCCACTTTCTGACACTCAGCGCGAGAATTTGTATATATAATTTACGTCGAGCTTTATGGAAATAATTTCTCTGTGAATACTGGCTGTTCAAACCTCCCCATTAGTCTCTGTCCTCCCCTCAGTATAAGAGGTTCGCGCTCGGAGCAATAATTCTAATTGGGTTGGCGTTTTCTCTAGCGGAAAATTCGGTAGACTCCAGTCAGAAGGTTTCATTAAAATGAATGATGTATAGAAAGGGTACGTTTGCTGACTGTGCTTTATTGATGCAATGGGGGTTTGGTATTGGCTGCAAATCACTGGTGTGTTCCATGCTGGTAAACATTTAACTGGAGAGGAAGGGAAAGGATTTGGGAATTCGAAGCATACAAAATACAAACAGACGTATCCATTTTCGGTCTTTCATTTAGTTGCTCTTCTCCTTAAGTGGCTAAAACTTCATAAGAAAAGAAAAACAAACAAACTAAAAATTTAAACTTACTCATGTAATTAAAAATAATTTTTAAAAGCATAAAACATAAAGTTAAAGAGGCGCGTTTGACCAAAGGAATTATAAATCAAATAATTAAAACTATGAAGAACTGTATATTTTTAATAAGAACACAATATATAAATGTAAGTGTAGGGTTGGCGCAGTCCGTATAGTGGCTGGCTACCGAATGCTCAGTCGAGGGTTCCGAGTTCGAGTCAAGAATTTTCACTTCTCCATGTCATTCAACCAGCCCTGGGCCCCACCCAGTCTCCTATCCAATGGGTACCGGGGACTTTTTCCCCAGGGATATAGCGGCTGGGCCGTGAAAATGACTACTCATCTCCAAGTAGTGTCAACGTGAAGAAAACCTGGATCTATACCCCTACTCTCCAATAAGGCTTCATGGCGTAGTGCTCAATTAGTTAAACACAGGGACAACTTTACCTTATACATAAATATGTAACTTACTTGGGTCATAATAATTAAATTGGCGAAAAGCCATAACTATAGTCCTATATTGTATTAATAAGTATAGAGTGTTAAAGCTTATATTTTCAGTGTTATTACGCATAATAAACAAAAATTAAATGTATATTTCTCCTTCTAAATTATTTAATATATATTTCAAAATCCTATTATACTCGTACAAACTATTGCATTAAAACAATAAAATAAATCTGATTTCAAAGTGTTCTAATTTCGAAAAAAGATTTTATTTTGTTTCCTTTGTCATATTTGGGGCTGTGTTCAGGAGGCATTTGTTAATTGCTTAATATGCTTGTTAGATGATGTACAAAATGCATCATTTTTTCAACTATCTAAAAAATAATAAGATTAGGATACCCGTGTTTTGGGCATGAAATATGTACTTCATTTTTCTTTTTAGATTGTATTCAAAATATTGCAGCTGCCAACAAGTATTTAACAAAATGCATGCAGATACTCGTACATGTAAACGTCGCCGTTATACCAGGTACATTCCCGTTCTAAATGAAAATATGAATGGCTCGACAATTTTTTGTGCAATTGCCCAGTGTAGAATTTCATGCAAATCCACCCAGCGGAACTCGAGTTGCTTCATTCGTACTGACAGACAGATAGACCGAAAGAACTTGTAGGCCCTTGAGCAGGAATGCGTTCGCACCTCTTACAGAATCGCTTAGTGGGGGGTGGAGTCCATTGGTTCACTCGGCACGGCAGCCACTGATTGGCCTATTGTACATGCTCCGGGTGATTATGATGATGGAGAATTTGGTAGAATGAAGATCGGTAGGGGAAACTGAAATACTCGGAGAAAACCTGCCCCAGCGCCACATTGTCCACCACAAATCCCACTTGAGCAGAACCGGGATCGAACCCGGGCCGCAGTGGTGGGAAGCCAGCGACTAACCGCTTGAGCTATGGCACGGCCTACTTACTTACTTATGGAACTGAACCCTTCTTGAGGAGAAGCCAAATCTGCAGCTACTCAAGGATTTCCCAGCATTTTATGGAACCCGAAGGTTCATTACCGTCTTCACAAGATCCCTCTGCTGGTCCCTATTCTGAGCCAGATCAATCCAATCCATACCATCCCACCCTATCTCTCTAAGATCAATTTTAATGTTATCCACACACCTACGCCTTGGTCTTCCAAGTGGTCTCTTTCCTTCTGGCTTTTCCACCAATATCCTATATGCATTCCTCTTCTCCCCCATTCGTGCTACATGACCTGCCCACCTCATTGTCCGTGAGTTAGTGAGTGAGTTCCCCATACTTTTTCTCCCTATTACTTACCAGTCCTACATGTTACTGAACGGTGCTCAGGGGCCAGCCTTTAATGCCATTATCCAAGACGCTTTCATTGAATACGTAACGACACTGAGAGGGAAGGGACCTTCTGTGGATCGACAAAATATTCTTAAATGTATTTTAAATAGTGCATTCACACCGTAATTCACCGACAAGGACCGTCAAGGAAGGGCACTAGCAGGCGAAGTTCTGACGAGTCGGTGGCTTATGTTGCAAGAAAATGTGTGTGCGTCAGAGAACACAGTTGACTGTGACGACCAGACGCAGATCCAATGTGTGCTGGTCAGTGTGAATAACGGAGCAAACTGCAGCCCCTCTCACTACAGTCCCGTCTCTGTGGCGTATGGTGTGCAGCACGCATTAATAGTCTCCTTTATACAGTATACTACACATCACATACTCACAAGTATCAGTATTCACAGAATAGATACGATATACTGAAAGAAATGATACTCTCTCGTTCGTGGCATACTACATACTTGCATTCGTGCAATCTGTTTAACGGTCAAGGGTTCGTCGCTGTGTTAAAGAGAAACTGCGTAATTTCAGAGCTTTAATCTGACGGTTATAAATTTGTTTATATGACATATATACATAGAGATAGCTAGGATGAGATTAGGATTTCAGATTTTTACCGCAAATTGATATTACAGGCGTCTGGGTTATGACACCCTGAGTCTGGTAGGTGGGCACAAATATTTCGGAGGAAGGTACTGCCTCTATGTACAGGGGTTTTAACCCGCCATGTTCCTCCATAAATTTACATACATCTGCCAGAATAAACGGTGCCATAAACTTATGAAATGTTTGGAAACAAAACACACGTATAATCTGAAGAAAGCAGTCTTCTGGGATTTGGCACCGTGTATTTGTGGTGTTAACCGACGTTTCGAAGGAACGTATCGCCCCCATCTTCAGGGTAGAAGAAAAAGTATAAGAAATCTGCAAGCGACAACACCGTGAGAAACGGTAAAGCAGACCCAGAAGACTGCTTTCTTCATAGTCACCGCCGTGAAAGCCTCAAATCTTACATGGATAAAGCAATTGTTCCCAAAGTGTGGGGAACGAGCACATAAGAAAAACAACAATTCTTATGGTCAAATTCATATCAAATAATCAGGTTTTCTTCAGCACTTACTATTCTCTTTCGCATGCATTAAAATTTGGAGCCGAAGCTCTGAGATACATCATCACCTTTCCTTCGGCTTACCTTTGCTGAGCATTCAATTCTCTTTCTACTGAAAAAGAAAAACAGAAAACTCGTCTGGAAGCGAAAAGTGGCTAGCGTTGTTCTCTGTCATCCCTGAAGCTCAGACTTTTTTAATTTGAAATGAAAAACCAACCGTCTTGTTAAACAACTCTGATTCAAATCACCTTCATTTGTTTAAATTTTTGACATTCGGTTAAAGGTTAGCTTATTGCATTTTGCTGTCTCATTATTTACCGCATTTCAGTCGTTTTAGTAAATATAATCTAACATTTTTTAATGACGCTATGTTAATAGAGTTGATGACTTTCTGAACATTATCCATCGTCCAGTTTTGTATTTAAAAACAGCCTTCCGGAGACTGGACTTTGCTTCCTTTCTCAGATAAAAAGCCTATTCAGCTGGGTCCAATCGACAGAGATTTTCTAGTTTAACCTTGTTAGAAAATTAATCGTTTTGTGATGTACTAGACTATAAGTGTAGAAAAAAATATATATTTGACTACAATGACATTATTTCTTGCTCAGCTTGGAATTTTTAATGAAATATGATAGGGACTATTTAATGTTTTATATGCATTCTTCATTCTTCTGCATATGCATCAGATACTCGGGCAAACGATTTAATGATTAGTTTAATCATGAACAGTAATGTAAGCACAAGTGCAAAGAATTGTTTATTTCTAGCAAAATTCAAAGGAAGCATGAGGGTTTGGAGAAAACCGAAAGAGGGTGTCATATCAAATAATTCTGGAAACACTGGGATAGAATTAAAATATCAAGAAAGGCATTAGAATAAAAATAAAGAAGGAATTTATGGGACTACCCAGAACAATGCAGTTCAGCCTGGTACTGCTAGACATCGAGAAGAAATCCATAAGGAAATAGTGTGGAGAGATAGAGAAACTATTAGAGACTTTCGCCCAGCAACGACCATAAATTGGACATGATACTGCAAGAATAATAAATCAGTATGCATTTCGATACTTGTAAAATGAAAAATAGAGCACTGAGATGGTGATTGGTCATATAGGGATTGCACTAGACAACCATAATCGGTTCTGAAACTCTAGAAAGCATAAATCCATATACCATTCTTACTGAGCCAATGACGCATGTCCAGCTAATAAAGGGCACTTGAATAGCATACAGAGAGATGGCACAACTGTCCCTACTAAACCCTGTCAAACACTTCCATCTCTTTATTGTCGAGAATCTTGTACCTTTGTGCCCAGTTTTTCACACATGAGAAAACCTCGCGGTTCACTGAAGACCGCTCCAAAATGCTCTGACGTCATTCTGAACAAATTATGCATGTAATCCAAGGACAAAGAACAAACTTCTGTCACAATATTAATATTTTATAAAAGTGAATCCTAAAAGACATAAAAGAAAAAAAGGAAATTTGTAGTTATTTGACGATGGCTAAAACTCTTTTTAAACCATAGTTCAGAATATTATTCATCAACCAAGTTCATTAAAACACTACATTTTTAAATTGGTTCTATTTCTTTTTTCGGCTGAAAGAAACGCTAAAGCAAACCTATTGTGCTAGCACACGACAGATATGAACATTCCCCAGATGCCAAGTATATTGTCACGAGATACGTAACTACAGACAGGTTTGGATTGGTAATCTGATTTATTGGACTTTTTAGAGATTGGAACTACAAGTAACTCTATCGCTCTATCGCTAATTCACACTCTCCACAGTACTCTACCGAATGCACTGCTGTGGCGTGACGTGTTTCAATGTTATGTCCCTGTTTATTGTGCCATTGCCTAGTAATTGCTCTTTCTCTGGCTCCCTTATTCTGTCAGTCCTCATACCACAAGAAAAACTATTTACATAGCAGGCCACCTGAAGGAGGAAACTCGAAGTCAAAACAGGAAATCCCTTTCTCAGCAGAAACCATCTGTGATAGGTAACATATTTTCAGTTAATTTAGAAATGCAGAATTATATTATAAACTATTAAATCACGCTACCTTGCTAAAATGACGTCAATGAAATATTAATATGTTCTTAGAATTTCTTTGTTTACTTCTACATTAACCATCTTACTAGCATCTAACAGACGATCTGCATTTCCTTTTTTTTTTGACAAATTAACTGACATCATTAACGTATATCGCAATATGACAAGCTGAGCTCAGTTCCCATCCATTTTAATATTCCTCAGTCTCCCAAATAGTGTATTATAAGGCCACTTTGAAACAATGGTAATAAAGCATCTCCTTCTTGCATAACATCTGAATAAGATACACATAAGACGATTGTACATTTAAAATAAAATCATATTAAGTAGTACAATGCATGCAGTATCAGGAGCAAACCACAACACAGAACACGATACACAAATGTATGTAAGAAGAATGCTCACATACGAGTAAAAGAGGATTGGCGTAGTTCGCGTGTTTGAGTGCGACGTAGGATGAATCCTGAAAAGTTTTATTGTTTAGAATTCATCGACATATATGACGAATACAGATTTTAGTCATTTTAGAATGAAGACATCATGGCATGCAGTACAATAGTTTAACGTGCATAAAGACACCTGAAGATGGCACATTAGTACTGAAACATGTAGTGTGGAAGTGAAGAATAAGGTGAAAATTTGTATACACTGTAAGACGGTTAGCATAAACCATGGACATGAATCAGTGTAACAGGACGCTAAAATTAACATTTTTAGGCTAAATAATTTTACTTCAGCGAGAATATTGTATAGTAATTCCTTTCTGATGTACAGACTTTCTCTGAAGTCTATAAATATCTGAAATACCAGCCAAAGGTAAGCCCATTTTATCTTTATATCGACTGCATAAAATCTCATTACGTCGAAATCCTCATTATATTTTCCGTAAAACTTTCTATTCAACCACTTACAACATCTATTTTCCCTGATAGAAAGAGGCCATGTTACATAACCAAACAGAATAACCAGAAAGGCCATTACTTCATACACACTATTGTTCTAAAAGTTCGAATCGCCTGACCCTGCCGTTAGCTGCCACGTGGCAAAAAAACTGAAGCCTGGATTTGCGGCTAATGCGCTGTGTATTATACTCACAAAAGCTATGTGCCTGTCTTAGAGTAAATAAATGGTTTAGAGAATTCACCAGTGTAGTAGATGCTCAGCCGGTCTCTGTAGCCGAGCGGTCTAAGGCATGTATTGTCTTCGCTCGCTTGGAAACCGGGATCGTGGGTTCCAATCCCATTCAGGGCATAGATGTTTAGTTTGTGTGTGTCTGTGTACAGGTAGAGACTTGCGACGAGCTGATCACCCGTCCAAAGAGTCCTGCCGAATGTGTAAGATCTAGAAAAACTGAAGTGAACGGAGAAGTTCATGGAGGTAGGCCTAGACCCACTGGGGCTCTCTACGCTCTTGTCGTAGAGACTTGTGCCTGTTGTGAAATAATCGTGTGACGGATTGGCTAGACGAGTATCCTAATTTGACTCCAATTTCCTTAGGCTTTTCCTCGGTTAATCCAATATTCTATCAAGTGTATTTCTTGTCTAAGGAAGATAAAGTTAAACGTACCTTCTTCAGCAGTTCTAAAATAGTTGACGTAACTAGAACTAGAATACCAAGATATCTACAGCGAAATCTTTTATATAATTCATACGAATTTTCACATGAGTGCCGTAAATAAGAACCTTCTATTTTAGTGTACGCTTCACCGTCTCAATTCAGTACTGTTCAATACAGAACATGAAAGATATTTCTCGATGTTTGAAAGGAAATGAAATATCAAGATAGCTGATACGCAGTAGAGTGGGTCATTTGCAGGTGCAGTCATGGCCATGCAAGATAAGCAACAACTGCACAGTAACACAGCTGACGGGCTCTCAGTTTAAAGCACATGAGGCCTCCATTTGAATATTTCACAGGCAGGGAAGCTGAATTCTGCCCTTTGAGGCAGTTCATTACTTTGCGTATTGTCGAAACCTGACAGTTTTAAACGAGTAAGAATACTAATAAGATCTAAAAGTTTGTGACGATGGTATATTGCTACAAGTATTATGTTTTTGGACATTATCCACCCTCTTGTCTATTTAAAAAAAACCGTCTTGTTTCTTTCTCAAAACACGTTTCGGAGATTGGATCTTGTCCCTGTCCTCAGGTGTCCGGTGCTAGGGGCTAGCTCTATCCATCAGACCCAACTGAGTACGTTTTACCTGAGGACGGGGATAGAATCCAGTCTCCAAAGCGTTGTTTTTTTAAAAAGAAACAGGACAGTTTTTTTAATATACAAGACGGTGGATAATGTCAGAAAACATAATACTTGGAGTAATAATACTTTTAACGAAATTGTATTTATTCGGATTTGATCACGGACCATTTCCCAGAATAGAGATTCTTTTTAATGGTATAAAATTATAACTGTACCTTGACATATACCATTGGCACGCGTCATACGAGCGATTGGCGAGTTTAAAAATAAGTTTTAGATTAATTACCAACCAGATTTTAATTAATGTTCAGTGTGGATAGCAGTGAAATTTATGTACATCTAAGAGGAAGCGTATCCTCTTAATTTTGGCGTGCGAACTTTGAATCTCCATCTCGGCTCATGGACTGCCTGTCCTGATTGAAGTTCTTAGTTGTTTTCTTCAGTCTCTCGAGCCAAATTACAGGATAGTGCTTGAAATTAAGTCACAACCGCTTTCTTTAAGTTTTTCGAGTTTATTAACTAATCCATCATTCCATTCTAAATAATGACGAATTAAAAAATTAATTAATTAAGAAAAATTCAGCTCGGCAGTCCGAGACAGGATGCGGGCTGGTATCTTCAACCATAAAAAGTTCGTATTTTTCTAAAGATAAAGGAAGAGGGGGTGGGGTAACGTAGTTGGTTGAGGCACTATGCTACAAGCCGGCAGGTCGTGGGTTCCTTTCCCGATGAGTTAATTAGATTTTTCATTTGACCTAATCCTTCCAGCCGCACTATGCCTTTGGGGTCGACTTAGCCTCTAACCGAAATGAGTATCAGGAATCTTCCTGGGGATAAAGGACAGCCAGCGCGTAAGGATGAAAACCTCACCGCCATCTGTAAGCCGTTTGTCTAGAAAATTTGGGAGCCTCTACGTCTCACATCCCTATGGGCCTCCACGGCTTGCCACAAGAATAGTTTAGTTGGAGGGAAACACATGAGGAAAAGCACGCACTGATTCCGGAAGGTTCAGAACCCGGAACTTCCTGAATTACACTATTGTTCCCGAGAGACAACTGCTGTAATGAGCCTTGCAATGTTCTGGATATGAAATACCTGCTGTAGCATGAGTGATTATGTAGGGCTTCACCTCAAAGAAAAAAAAGTTTCAGCATAATTGAAACAATTATTTTTATTACAATTAACACTTTTATGACATAAAACACATTTCGATGGATCATATCAATCATGTTACATTAATGTTCTTACACTTATAAAACACAGGGTTGGCAAAAAGCCAATGTACAAATAAGATTTCAAATGTATTTACCGAAATAAATATACAAACATCAAAAATATATTAATAAAATTCATTTGTACAAAGTTTTTGAATCGTTACAAGGTAAGGCTTGCCTCTTGCGCTAGAATACATGTCGGGCTACAGTGTGACGGTCAAGGCTCAAAGGGACTAAGTTTGCATACAGATGAGGGATACATTGAGATTACATCGTGAAGGGGTGTGGGAACTGTCACCAATGGGCGGGGTTCATCCCTCAAGTACAGACTCCTCGAGCCACAATATGTATGTACGGGGAGCTTCAGAGCCATGGCCTTCATTTCCCCACCCTCGTCCCAGCAGCTGAGGAGACCGGAAGTAGGGAGTGACAATTGTAACACGAGGGGCTTCATAATTTGTACCCTTCGTCAGATCAGATCGAACAGGATGTGATTGACGGACCATGTAGCACACACAGGCGCGTTCAGTAATGGGTACAGAAAATGGTGAGAAAACATGAAGATCTCTTTCTTGGAGGGCCTAAACATAAATAAGAGGATTATATTAAGGTGCAAGTTAAAAAAAAAGTACAGTGCCCAGGCCGGATTCATCTGGCTAAGGATATGGATTGGAGGCGGATACGATAACAGAACTTTGGTTTCCATAAAAGTTGGAAATTTCTTGTAGAGATGAGCAAATTATTATGTTCTCAAGAATGGCTCTGCTCCATATAATTAGGTTTTTGATGGCCATTTATCAATGTTATAAATAACATTCAAAAAGCCATTGTCTCTTGATTCAAGGATTTGAGTCCAATACTCTGTTTCGTCGCATCAAAATTTCCTAAAATTACCGTTTTATAAATCTAATTGCAAGTCTAAATCCTCTGTCCTCTTGGATATAACATTTTTTTTTTTGATTCGCTTAGTGGGAGGTGGAGTCCAGCTGGGTCCACTCCTCACGGCGGCCATTGATTGGCCTACTGTAGCCTGTCTCAGGTGTTTTATTATGATGGAGAATTTGGTGGAATGAACATTGGCAGGGGAAACCGAAGTACTCTGAGAAAACCCGCCCCAGCGCCACTTTGTCCATCACAAATCCCACTTGAACAGACCCGGGATCGAACCCGGGCCGCCAGCAACTAACCGTTTGACCTATGACGCGGCCGTTGGACATAGTAAATCTCAGTTCAAATATTATTTCATGCCATCCTATCGCACCATTAATCCTTGTAGTCCCAAATAGTCTCTGAAATATTACTGATTTATAATATTCCTCTAATATCTTCAGTCTTGGGTTGTAACACTTGTTACTGATATCTGAAGAGGCTTTCAGCAGGTTCACTACTTCCGTTTCTTTCTGTTATTCACGTTATCTAAACACAATTTGTATTTTGAGAGCCAATGTCTTCAATTTTATTAAAACCTGGAGCAGACCGCAAGGTTGTGGCTAATTTCGTCCATGATACATAATCCTTCCCGAGACAGTAACAATTCGGGCAATCAAGAAATTCTCGGAGTTTTATAGAACCTAAGAAGTTCATTGCTGTGTTCAGGAGAGCAGGTCGGACGCTGATTCCTCCACGGCCAATTAATAATTCGATGATATGACTAAATAATATTTAATTGTTTATATAAAATGTTGTAAGATTAATTTAGTTACAAAATTTGGAATTTACTAAGATGATGTGAAAATCAAAACCGCATTGCTTTAAATCGTATGGGTAATATGAAATTGAGCAGAAATTAATTTTAAACTAATTGGCGTCGATTTATTTCGACTTTTGGCGGCTTAAACAGGAAGTGAGTTATGATTTGGAGCAGAAAATGCAAGTTATCCCCAGAGCTACAAGTCACACGACTGTTTAAAGCAATTACATTTAAGATCAATATAAATTATAATAGAAGAACTGTGGAGAGCCCATAATCTCAGTTCTATCAAAACCGTAGATTTGTACGCTGCTTCTATGACGTCACAAATTTTTACTTTTATTTCAATATTTTCGAAACGTCAGCTTAGGTCAGCTTCAGGCCAGTCTTAGTGAGACAGCTTCATATTTGCATAAGTAACAGTTCGCTCCGAATTCTTGTGTTGTAAGGAAGGCATGTTATATATATATTATGCAATTTAAAGTTCTCATACAAAACTTTATAACCACTAATACCAAGTGTTTGTATTCAATAAACCCAGATATTTGTATCAATTAGAATTAAAGTAAAAAATATATACAGGTTTATAATTAAGTTCCTCAGGCAATGCCCACCCCCATAATAGACCTACATGCTTTCCCGGGTCCGCAAAACCTGGTCGTGAACATGACGTGGTGCCCATTTTATCCAGGTAGTTTTGTATCACCTCCACCCATTCAACTGGCATAATAAAAAAATATAATTGGAGGAAGCAAAATGTAACTATGGAACGGTGTTAGGCCCCTATCACGAGGTAAATTAATCCAGTCCGCACACACCCACACTATTTCTTTGAGATGAATATTAATATTATCCTCCAATATATGTCTAGGTCTTTCAAGTGGACCCTTTCCTTCAGGTTTGCCAGATGTGCATGCATTTATAATCTCCCCCATTCGTGTTCTACAGGGTCATAGGGGAAAAAAAAATATATCCCTAGCAGAGTGGCCCGATGTGGAGTGATACATAAAATAAACACAACCCCCTGTATACATAGCATATTATTCTAAACATCTTTCATACAATTTTATGTATTATAATGTAATAAACGCATATGGATGTAGGAGATACTGTTATGTTAATTGTACACCAGTTACAATAACTTGTTGATTAACCGTCGATTTTAGCATCGAATTCACATCATTTTGAGACTAAAAATGAGGGGATAGACGCTGCCTAACTAGTTACAGAGCTTCACCGAAGAAGCTGTTTCAAGGGTTACAGTTTATTAAGGCGTTTCCAAATATGAGATGCATAAGAACAAATCCCTTGCAGGTAACGACAGCAAATGGATGCCGTATAATTCCCTTCGCAATATGTGCCACTCATTTTCCGGGGTTTCCAACTGAGGCTTGACCATATATTTTGTTCCAAAAAGAAAACTATTTCCATCCCTTGTTCTTACAGACATAATAATAAAAACTAGCTTCCTTACTCTGTAACAGGAAAGCGCCATGTGGGAGTTGAAGACCCGAGGATAATGCGCTGCCTGGTCAGGGTTATCGCTCACCTCAATAGCTGATGGCAGATAATTGTGGAACAGTCGTAGAAAGATACCGTATTTACGCATGTATAGGCAGCGTGCGTGTATTGGCCGCAGCAAAATTTTCGGACAGAAATTATAGAAAAAATAATTTTCTTAGAATATTATTTCAGGAGTATTACACCCTGTATTACTAATTATGAATTTATATTTTTTTTAAATGAAGTGTGATTTCGAATATTTCGAATATAAGCCGCACCCGTTTTCCTCTTGAATTTTTGGCAAAAAATGTGCGGCCTATACATGCGTAAATACGGCAATTATCGGGAGAAAACCGCTCTAATGCCACTTCGTCCAACATGCCTAACCGCTAGACCTATAGACTATATCAGAATATTTTTTTAATGCATAATTTTGAGAGGAGTAAACAATGGCAAGATGAGTTAAATAACAGTGCATGTAATATCATTTACTTTTGAAGGATAAACATTGTTGCATATTTTCCACATTACTGCAGTTGCATGGAGAGAAATTCGACTTGATAGTGGACATTAATTGTCCTTGCGTCCCTTTGCCCTTGATAAATCATGTAGCCAGTTATTATATTCTGGTAATGCAGACATCTTGCTACGTCATTTTCGTTGGTAATTTTAACTCCTACCTAATTTAAATGGTGTTAGGTTACTTGTAGTTCATTCACATATGAGAATTTTATATACATCCCATTTAAAAACGACAAATCATTTCACAGTGAAATGCATTTGTGCTAGATACAGTCTAAAACATTATAAGCGTGAAGGCAAATCAGGATTTCAGGTGAATTTTTCCTTATAAAAGAAATGTTTTACGTTCATTTTGGGCCTACAGCTAGTAACTTCTATTTAAAAATTGTTTTCTGTTGTTCTTTGTTATTTTTTGTTGCCTCGGTGAAATAAAACATTTCTCGTACGCAATGCAACTAACATACACATGGATAAGCTGTTTGGGTTGCGAATGAAAGCGCTAGGGACGACATTTCAGTCTTGTATCACATAACCATGACCACGCATCAGCAAGGCCTCAAACATAATCAGGAACATCCCTCGTTCAGTCTCACATGTTTCACTACAATCACGTACAGTATTTATTACCAACAGAGTTATGTCAAGCGTTTGGGGGCAGAACTCCAGAATCACTGATTTCTATTACAGGCAGAACTGCGCCACTGCCTTCGTATGACTGACAGTGATCTTGCAAAATAACAAATTAATGACATTACGCCATACATAAAAGTTTATAAATCAATTTTATCGTCTCTTCTACTCAAGTCACTCTTAGTACCGCAATCCCCGAGAAATTTCTAAAACAAATTCCTCAATATACAAGTGCAACTTACGCATCATTAATCTTTTATAGCAATAAACACAGGATGTATGCAATGAAAATCGTGACGAATATAGAAGACATAGAACAAGTAGAACACACTGCGCCGTAACAGAACTGTTAGGCTTATTTTGGACTCCATCCATCGTCTGGTATATAGAACACAAAAGAAACACAACGTTTCGGAGACTAAATCTGTCTCCGTCCTCGGGTGGATGGGGCAAGACAAACCTACACAGTTGGGCCCGTTAGAAAGAGCTAGTCCCAATCACTGGGCCCAACTGAGTAGGCTTATCCTGCCCCATCCACCCGAGGACGGAGACAAATCCGGACTCGGAAACGTTTCGGTTTGTTATCTTCTATATACCAGACGATGGATAGAGTCCAAAATAAGCCTAACAGTTCTGTACAGCCTACACCATCGTCAGAATCCTTTCAAGTCTACACAGCGCCATTGTTCCTATCTAAATACAAGACGCAATAGAGCACTGTGTTGTGTGCAAGAAGAAGCACGACTCCTGCAAGTTCAGTCTATTATGGCAGACGAACTTATATATTCATACTTGGTGACTGACAACTCTGGTTTCCTGAACCAACTCCAGGATGTATTACATACTGCAGTACAACCGTCTGTGTGTGTCTGTAGCAACAGATTTGAGCCTGGTGACATACGTACTACACACGTCGGTGTGGATGTGTTTCCCGACAACTCCGAATTGGAATGGACGAGACTGGAGGATTTATCCGGCTTGAGAGCGTAAGTCTGTTAGTTAACTAGAAGAATAATTATCTGCGTATACGAGGAAGTGTCTGTCAGATTTTCGTTATCTTGAGCAGCTGCTGATAGTTACGAATAGGACAAGAATATGCCAAGTATGCTTAAGTCAGTATTGTAATATCAACCTTCGTCGAAAAAGTTACCTCCAAATCAAAACACGGCATATTCTGTATAAACCGTCTTTCCAGGGTTTCTCACGTTCATAGAATGAACGTTAAAGGATATCCTGATTTCAAATTTCCCTTCAGGATTTGTAATACATAAAAACATTCCAGTGGAAGGAAAATATCGAAACGTGTAGCTAGAAATGGGATTATCGGATTTCCCCACTGAATTTCCAGCGGGCAATTTATGAGTATTAAGACTGTAATAAATTGCAAGGCATGTAGAGGCCAGTAAAATTTTAGTGACGAACAGTTAAAGCAGATGGCAATTAATTGTATATTTACACAGCTGATCCACAGCTATGATGCCATCTGGTGTCGAAAACATCTATTTCCCATTGTTCTGATCGGTCAGCCATTAACCATTTCCAGACTAAGCAGCCATACAGAATGTCCCAAAAAATGTACTCACCCTTTTAATGACACCAAATGCAATGTTCTTTAAAATAGATATAAGGTTAATGATTTAAATTGAAGAAAACAAGTCTACTGCACCATGCATGTTCGCAAATGTTCAAACTGATAATCATCATTATCCAAACAGAGCTGATAACGCGAAACAATGGAATCACAAAGTGTACGAAGCATTTCATTTGGAATTTGAATATATTGTCTTTCAATTTCTTCTTTCAACTCAAGGACCGTTGCTGGTCTTGCAGCATAAACCTTATCTTTGAGGTATCCCTATAAAAGGAAGTCCATAGGTGTGAGGTCCGGTGAACGCGCAGGTACCATTAACAAAATTCAGTTCTCCAGTCAGGACCGTTTTAATTGAGAACGTGGGTTAATGTTGGAACGTAACTTTTCCAATGGACGCTCGATTTTGAGATTCCTGTCTCAGTGAGTTATGGACAGTCAAAAGAGTGAGCACATTTTGGGGACATTCTGTATATAAATTTTATGTACATATATATCGGACAGAAATATTGCCCTTTGGAGTCAGAGTTTATTTCCTGTCTGAAAAAAAAAATCAGTTTAACAAACTCTTCCGTCCTCTTTGAGCAGTCCGACTGTACTTCTGTCTTTTCATCAGGCTCATAAATGATGTACCAGTATACAAGATGAAGGTTTTACACAACTGATCTGGGCTTGGAAAGGGTTAAGAAATAGCATGCTTTAATTGCAGTACAGCAATTCCTTCAGTCGGGACAAATTCGAGTCTGAGTGTTGCCATGGTTTTCCGAATTACACATCAAAGCGAAACCTATTCAAGAGCCCACTACTCTACGATCACAATGTTACGGAAACAGGTGACAAGCGGAAACAATATAGACACTCTACAGAGAGGGTCTTTGTAGACAATATGCAGGAGGACTTCTCTCAGAACACCAAGACAATCACAGATGGGACATACATTTAATGAAAAACAATGATATTTGATAAATCCATTTCAACGAAAATAGTCTTATCCAAAGTTAGTTTTATGATCTGAACGTGACCCATGACTGTTAATCCGACGTTACTCTAAACACTCTGATGCACTTCTGGTTTCGAAAATATCAGCTAGAAAATCTCGAATCCGATCATAGTCCACTAAAATGACGTGGAATAAGGTTAATAATTCGCTTTTTCTTTCTGTGGCGCTACAGCCCCAATTTGGGCCTAGGCCTACCTCCATGAAACTCTCCGTTTCACTTCGGTTTTTTCTAGATCTTACGCATTCGGTAGGACTCCTTGGGCGAGTGATCAGCTCGTCGCAAGGCCTCTACCTGTACACAAACACAGAAAATCGCACACAAACATCCATGCCCTGAGTGGGACTCGAACCCACGATCCCGGCTTCCGAGCGAGCGAAGACAGTGCATGCCTTAGACTGCTCGGCTACCGTGACCGGCAATAATTCGCTTACAGACGGCAAACTAATCTTACTACATTACTGTTCCATCTGTGTGAGTATAACACAACTATTTTCTCACTCAAACTTGAAAAAAAAAGTTCTAATTTTAAGGAGTTTTAAAACATTGCAGGTAGTTCGGAATTCAAAGACAAATTAATCTTTATGACGTGTCAGTAATTTTACAATATTTCTGTTGTTAATTCAGGGTATAGCTTTAACAATTATTACTGTTAAGATTTCCTCTTAAGCACTCACATAAATCGTTAGAGAGAAACAACAATCTCTATACTAATTAATTTTAAATTTTTACAGTATGCAGTAAACAAACAGAATTCTTGTACATGCACTTGAAATAAACTTTAACAACCCTCTCTGCTGAGTGGTTAGCACTCCAGCCTCGTACTATGGAACTCCCAGGTTCAAATTAGGGCTAGAGACCAACTATACTGAGAAAAATATTTCGTGGTTTTCTTCAGTCACCCAGGCAAATACAATACATCACATAAGACCATGCCCACTTCCACCCACACAATTTTGATTCCTTGTGCATTGATCGTTCTAAGATATGGCCCTTACAGTCTCTACTACAGACAGCATCATTAAATAAACAACAGCAAGATTTACTACTTTACTAATCCTGGAAAAATTTACAACAGTCTTTTGTTCTTCGATGTGGCAATACAGCGCGTCACGTTCTGCTTTTAAAATTTTGGACACCAATAGTTTTAATGTATTTACATGTATGATAAGTGAAAAGGGGGGAATACACAGAACGGGTTGCTCTTCAATACAAATGTACACGGTGATCATGTGATCGTCTGTATTGTTGACCGGTTATGCATAGAAAGGGTCTCGTTCATAACCACCACATAACACTGAGGAGCAAGTAGACAAATTGTATAACCAAAGAAAGCAGTCTTCTGGGACGTGGCGTCGTGTAGATATTGTGTTAACCGACGTTTCGGAGGAACGTATCGCCTACATCTTCAGGGTAGAAGAAAAAAGAAAAAAATCCGCGAGCGAGGAACCAACGTGAGCAGGTGCTAACAGAATAATCAGTCCTTCGAAACGTCTGTCAACACAATATCTACACGACGCCACATCCCAGAAGACTGCTTTATTCATAGTCACCACCGTGAAAGCCTCAAATCTTACAAATTATATAACCTTTCGAAATTCTCGGCACTCATTTTCACAAAGCAATGTTTAATCTATTTATCCCGAGAAT
>NW_019737395.1:202366-232437 GCF_002891405.2 Cryptotermes secundus
TAGTTGAAGTACCGATATGGATCCATACCAGTGCAACATGTCATATTATATGTATACTAATATAAAATTTTTGCCTCAAGGTGATGTTACAATTAAAGTATCTTTTGTATGTCTACTTTAATTGTAACACCAACTTGAGGCAAAAATTTTATGTTAGTATATAATACGACACGTTGCACTGGTATGGATCCATATCGGTACTTCAACTAGACATAATCCTATGTATGCCTTAGATGGTCTTATATGACCGAAAAATGTAGCAGCAATAAAGATCGAATTGAAACATATTAAAAAGCGAATATATTTGTAGTGTTGAAGGTTAACCTAACTCCTATACATATCTGGAACACACAACAGGTGCAACCAATGAAAAAGATATACACATACCACTCACTGACTTTTAGAGACTGACACAAAAGACGGGATGTATGGATTAAAAATATTCTTGGTAAATAAGATTTGGACATGTTCAGAGAACGGAAACTGTCCTAAGATCTCTTATTAATGAAACTTCGTTTGTGGCTTTCCATCAACGTTGTGCGTTATGCGTTATTATGGGGCGCATACCAGCGTCTCTCACCTATAGTCAGCGGGGTAATTTGGGTCTGCAAATATTTTGTAGGTGGTACGTGGACAATTCTACTGAATATAGTTTTTCTTTCTTGGGCTGAATCTCTCACAGATATAATTTTGAACAAATTTTCTTTTAAGCGATACCGCAAAGCAGTTGGCGACTCAGGTGAACAGACAAAGTAATGTATAGGCTACAGGATAACAAATTAGAAAATTACCAAATAAAACATTTATCGAAGTAAATATTTTTATGAGATAAATTTCTCACGACGGAGATAAAATTACCGTCTTCTGTGATGTGAGGCCGTGTGTATGGTACACAGATATTAATCCACGGTGTCACATCCAAAAGACAATAATCTTGGTTGCATATCCAAGTAATAGTAACACATTAAGTCCTCGCTATATGACTAAACACACAGACAGCGCCCTGCTTCTGAAAGTCGGTACTTATCTGACGAATGACATGGCGCCAAATTCAAGAAATCTTTAATCTTCAACTACTCTTACCAAATGTAGATAACTTGAGTAGGTATAGGCAGTAGATAAGATGATCCGCAGGGTTATGAAGGACTGCTCAGTTAATCCGCGAAATTAAAATGGTTGGAAAAAGCTGTCGTATACAAATTGGATTCTTTTGTTAATAATTCAGCAAGGAAAAGTGAAAAGCTTGTGTCTTTTTACCGCTAAGGGCATAACTCGTGTTTCATCATCCTTTTACATTAAACTACACATTCAGTTTTGACAACTGGCAGTAGCCTAGTCTTCTGCTGCCGTTGGCATATACATCACACGCCGTATCTTAGCTAACATCACGCCAAATCCATGACTACCAACTTACCAATAACTTTCTCATGAATACTCTTATACGTTACTTATATCTCTGACCTATATTCCCTGTTTCCCGTGTTCTCTTCCCGAAGCTGCGTGAAAATTTCCTCTGTTTCAAGGATTATAAAAGAATTATACCAATTGCTTTCCTTAGATGAGGAAAGTGGCATTTGCTTTCGTCTTCATCCTCGATGTAGAAACGCTCAAGCTACGGTACAAGAGTTTCTCTTGAGCACGTGTTTACTTTTGGTAGAGCCACTTCCGGTGACGTAGTTTGGCAGTGACTGCCTGCGCCTCCGAACGGCAGGGCTGAGATTGTAGCTGACTTTTGCTTGAACTAGGAGCTCCTTGAACACGTCGATAATGCGTATATTTTGCTTTGCTGAGCACTCCACGTAGCCACATTCCCAGTCGAATAGGGCAATGGTCTCTGCTATCTCCCGGGATATTGCTCGCCTCCCGTTTTCCGCGAGATCCACCTTGTTGCCAACCACAACAATGGGAACTCGAACTCCCCTTGACTCCAGAATCTAAAATGAAAAGGCTTACATTCAAATACACATCCATTGTTAAATAAATTACCTTTTCAGATTTTGAAAGCACAACTGTGAAGGTCCCATTGTTGAAGAACAGAAGAGGATGGAAAAGAAGGAGACTTAATGGTAAGAGGAAATGGTGGAAGATGAGAAGAAGAGAGAAGAAAAAGGAGTAAGTAAAACAAATTTGATTTTGTTTACCATATATTAGGGTACTGTTCAGGAAAGAATGACAAAAATGCTGACTTCTTTCTAATAACCTGTGTCTGGAAGGGATAACATGAAAGTTAATATGGTTGTGCGAACTAAAGGACTGCACTTGCTGAGATCCTGGGCAGCGAGGTGCCTAAACCGGCCGGCCAGAACGTCATCTCGCTTCCTCTGGCAGAATAAAGTATACAAGTTCTTTTAAAAGCACAAGTTGAGAGATTTAAATATGTAAATTTATACAGAACCTTGACTGAAGTTTTATGAGGCGGTTCTTGGACCCTCGTTTCAAGAATATTGACGTGGTGAGAAAAAATTGCTGAGAATACTTGGTTCTAAAAGAGCGGAGGTAACAGGAGGGGGGAGAAAAATGATTAAATCAGAAGGGATGAGATGGGCGGAAAATACTTTACTCTAAACGGATACCTGATCCCTGAGCCTGCGTACTTCTTCCCACGTGTCCGCATCATCAATGGAATACACGAGGATAAAAGCATCCGCTGTAGAGATGGAGAGCGCCCGCATGGCTGGGAACTGGAAGGCGCCTGAGGTGTCCAAGATGTCGAGGGTGAGGGAGGCGCCGTTCTGAAGTTCATATTCGCCACGGTGAAGTTCTTCCACGGTCTCCCTGTAGCGCGGCAGGAACTTGTCGTAGAGGAACTGAGATATGATAGACGACTTGCCCACTCGAGCAGCCCTGCGAACAAACATTATCAAAATGCCCCAATCCCATTACATTTAGAGCCCGCATTCTTAAAAAAAATGGTTCCTGAAGAGACCCATATAGGGCTGATCATGCTTGCCCGTTAGTCTACATCTGTGTCTGCATTTACAAATTTTTATGAAATTTGATACAAATATTACTTCACCGGTCCGGTCAAGAAAACCGAGCTTAGCGGCCGCGGGAATCCGTTGCTCTGACCACGCGACACCATCTATCCGCAGAAGTTGACACTAACTCCACCAACAAGCGGCGGTCCCTTGGTCGGTATAGTTCGCTTGTGGACTGGACTAAAGGCCACGGAGGAAATTACATCACTGGAGGTTTCCCAGAGTCATTTCTTTTAATTTCCTGAATCCGAAATAACAACACGAAAGGCGCAACAACTTCTGAGGTTGAAGTTAACACTGTGGACTGTTCTGAAATTCTGTATTTATAGCAATGAACAGCGGCAATGATAACCATAGAGAACAAATGGTAACTATGATAACGATAGTAAACAAGAAATGATATTGTAAGATTTGAGGCTTTCACGGCGGCGACTATGAAGAAAGCAGTCTTCTGGGATTTGGCACCGTGTATATGTGGTGTTAACCGACGTTTCGGAGGAACGTATCGCCTCCATCTTCAGGGTAGAAGAAAAAGTATAAGAAATCTGCAAGCGACAAGACCGTGAGAACGGTAAAAGCAGACTGCTTTTACCGTTCTCACGGTCTTGTCGCTTGCAGATTTCTTATACTTTTTCTTCTACCCTGAAGATGGAGGCGATACGTTCCTCCGAAACGTCGGTTAACACCACATATACACGGTGCCAAATCCCAGAAGACTGCTTTCTTCAAGAAATGATATTAACTACAGCAGTTTTTTCTTAGTTTCTTGGAGTGGGGTGAGACTGAGTCCACTTGGTACATCGGCCACTAATTGGACTATTGTAACAGCCCTAGATGATAGGTGATGATGAATGTGGAGCATTCGGTGGAATGAGAATTGGCAGGGGAAACCGAAGTACTTGGAGAAAACGTGCCCCATTGCCACTACCTCCACCATGAATCTCACAAGACCTGATCTGGGCTCCAATCTGGACCCCTGCGGTGTGAATCCGGTCACTACCCGCCTGAGCTCTGTCACGGCCTGGTAACTAAAGTAATCACAGTCACAAATTCCGAGTTTTTTTAAATACAGCATACATAACGTACCACATATTGGGGGGAGGGGGCTGAGAGGAGGTAAATACAGTCCAGCAGTTCTCAAACTTATGATGATCATTGCACTGTTGGGATATTCATTGCCCTTTGGAGTCGCGCTAGAATCAGAACACAGAACCAAAATTTATAATAAATGAATATCTCATATTTCTAAATAATGTAATGTTTTTTTGTATAAAACATAAAATTATCGCAAAAAATGTTATGTTACAAATATGAATTTATGCAAATGTACGTTTTGTTTTATATAATTAATCTTCTCTCGAAAGCCTAGCGGCGCATTTACAAATTGTAGGGTTGAATAATAATTAAAATCTTTTAGGGCAGTGAAATATAGGTAGTGTAACGTGGATGGCGCAGCGGGAAGTAGGGATCACGTGAACTTTGCGGCCTCCCGAGTGACGTCACATACCCCACCTCTTCCATTATTACGCAACGCTCGGTAAACACTCCGTCGCCTCCCGCGGTGACGCAACAACACTTCCCAAAGTGACGTAACAGGGGACACCGCGGTTACTACGCAGAGTTCACGTGACCCCTACTTCCCATTGCGCCATCCATGTCACAATACCTATATTTCATTGTCACAGGATATTAACAACATGGTTTTTAAAAATTTTCTGTCTTCTGGAATATAATGTTATGTAGTCTGATGAATGTCAACAGACGTTTCGTGAGATACATATCGCCTTCATATTCAGAGCTGAAAAATAAGCCAAGCAAAAAACCAGCATGTCATTCGTATATTACTGAGAGGCAGCTATATAAGAATTAAATTCAAATATGTAGCTAATATTAATAAGAATCGTCCGGAACATCCAGGAGCATTCAGAATATCAGAGTACAGAGAATGCCTGTGGAAATTATTTGTCCTGTAATGCAAGATTCACTTACAGTGTCATATCTGCGCATGTACCACTTCCAACACCTTTATGAAACAGGGTGCTAACATCACGATGCTAAGTACGACTCCATCTTTGAGCGCTCCAATCTCCTGTCGGGATCATCATCATAACGGTGGTCCGTTCTTTTGAGCTTGGAGCTATAACTGCGCCATGTTATGCAAGAACTTGCAACTCTGTATGCTAACATACCCCGTCCGTACAGGCAATCCTTCTGTAGACTCTGAAGTCCACTGTCGCATCAACAAACTCCGTGGCATATAGTCCGCAACGAACTATACCGACCGAGCGACCGCCGCTTGTCGGCGAAGTTAGTGCCAAATTTTGCGGATAGAGTGACACGTGGTCAGCGCAACGGATCCCCATGGCCGTACGAACATAGGCCTATATTTATCTTTAGCTAAATTACAGCCAACCATCTGAAATTTTGTATGGTCACAGATAATGTAAGCCTAAGGCATTTATTTCGTGAGATAACATTTATATACACGAGCATTAACAATTACAACTAAGCCGGAAGATCGCGGATTCAAGTCCCGATGAGGTCATTGGATTTCTTTCAATTGACGTAATCCTTCCAGCCGCATTATGGTCCTGGGGTTCAGTCAGTCTCTAACAGAAATTAGTACCAGGAATTAATTAAATAATTTTCCCGGGGAGTAAAGCGCGGCCGGCGCGTAAGGCTGACAACCTTACCGCCATCTTTGAGCTGATTGGCTAGATAATGTGGGACAATCAACGTCTCACAACCCTATGAGCATTCACGGCCTGGTACAGGGATAGCTTTACTTTTTGTTTTACGGCGACTATATTTGGCAATATGAGATTTAAGGTTCTGACAACGGAAATATTAAAATTATAGTGTTCCGAGATGGGACATCTTGTAGTATGGTAGGTAGTTACCAACGTTTCGTAGGAGCGAGCTGCCTCCATATTTGAAAATTGGGACTGTGTTTCTCCGAAACATTGGTACCTGTCTATGAACTTATACAGAACCGTACCGTAATACTCAGATCCCAAACACAGAAGATCCATTCACCGCCTGTCAGCTGAGAACGCTCCCTGTTCCTGCTTACCCCATGACAACAACTCGGTGCTGCTCCTTCTGCAGCTGCGAAACCCCTCCGCTTCCTTGGCTGCTGCTGTTGGAGGTTGTTGACTCGGTGCCCAGTGAGGGTAGCCTGATACGCCCGCCGGCTCCCGGCATATCGCTGCGGCCTGCCTGCAACACCCGGAACACAGCTCTGCTGCGGCACCTCGAGAAGTGATCCACAGATGCTGCCAGCGGCGACACCCTGAAGCTCCTCTGGAAGCACATAACATTTGCGACTGATATGTAAGGGCGAAAAAGCTGGAAATATCTTACATATATATATATATATATACACATGTTCGTGGCGTATTGATCAGTCAAGGTCCACCCATATTTCGTTTATTAGTAGCACGAATGGGGAACAAGAGGAATGCATATAAGATCTAAAAGTTTGTGATGATGGTAAATTGTTACAATTAATATGTTGCTGGACATTATCCATCATCTTGTCTAGCTCTGTCTATTGGACCCAACTGAGTAGGTTTTACCTGAAGATGGGGACAGATTCCAGTTCCCGAAACGTTGTGTTTTTTAATAGAAACTAGACGGTTTTTTTTAGAACAGACAAGATGATGGATAATGTCCAGCAACATATTAATTGTAAGAAGAATACATATAGGATATTGGTGGTAAATCCAGAAGGAAAGAGACCACTGGGAAGACAAAGACGTAGGTGGGTGAACAATATTAAAATAGATCTTAGAGAAATAGGACTGGGTGGTATGGATTAGATTCATCTGGCTCAGGATATGGAGCAGTGGAGGGTTCTTTTGAACACGGCATTGGACCTTCGGGCTGGGAAATTCTTGAGTGGCTACACATTTTGGTGGCTTCTCAAGGAAGGCTCAGTTCCATGAGTGAATGATACATAGAAGGAGCTAGTTTGACGCGAGTTTTCAAGCTTTCAAAGATGATGTAGTTACATTCCGGCTACACATTTTGGTGGCTTCTCAAGGAAGGCTCAGTTCCATGAGTGAATGATACATAGAAGGAGCTAGTTTGACGCGAGTTTTCAAGCTTTCAAAGATGATGTAGTTACATTCCGTATCTAATAAATGGCGTCAATCTTCAAACGGCCTAGAGGCATCACTAGACAATATACGTATATATATATACATTTACTTCTTCTATACTTATGGAAGTGAACATGTGTAGGTACTCGTATATTTGTTTGTGATGTTTGTATGCTTGCGCTTGCAAAGGACGTGGGTCTGAAGAAAACTGACATAAAAGTATGTAAGATTTGAGGCTTTCACGGCGGTGACTATGAAGAAAGCAGTCTTCTGGGATTTGGCACCGTGTATAAGTGGTGTTAACCGACGTTTCGGAGGAACGTATCGCCTCCATCTTCAGGGTAGAAGAAAAAGTATAAGAAATCTGCAAGCGACAAGACCGTGAGAACGGTAAATTTTTCTTCTACCCTGAAGATGGAGGCGATACGTTCCTCCGAAACGTCGGTTAACACCACTTATACACGGTGCCAAATCCCAGAAGACTGCTTTCTTCATTGACATAAAAGTATGTTGCGCGTATGTTACTTTCATTGCTGTTAATAGAACCTATGTCTCGACTAACTTGTTCTTTCAGGTACCGAATTTCCAAATTAACGTGCTGGCTGACCGCAAATCTGCATGTGTGGAGTTCTCTATATTTGTCAGCACGACGAAGCCTCTGGGAACATGCAGCTGCAATTAAATCCAGCACAATTCTCTTTGTGAGCGAACTACATAAGGCACAGAAGTGCACAGGCAGGGGGTCCTTTGGCAACAAGAGCGTTATACCCGCAATGCTGGAAAGAGTGCGAGCTGATGTTCTGCCGTGAAATGTACCATGGATGGTGGGGTGACGTTGCCTGGGGCTTCCCCTTTATGCTTACTGTTGTATTCCCCTCAACTTATCTTTGACCTATGCCAGCCAGCCCAAATTGCTTGTTATTTACAAAGATTATCATCACCAAAATTTGTGCTAGACGATTTTAGGGGAATATCTGGAATTGTGCTGGATGGATGAGCCCAACAGATCGAGTAAGATGTGGAAGAAGTCGATCCATGGGACTTGTTTCCGTGGTTTCAGTACAGCAGCAGATCCGGCGAAAAAATAAAGCGCTTCGGTTGACTCATATGTTGCGCAGGAGCTGCGCAAAGGCCAATTCATATCTTGTCAAACGGAGGGAAATTCATACAATAGATTCCTGAAAGTTATTTCTTGGTTTTTAAAATGTTCAAATAATTATGTTACAGGGTGAGAAGTGCGATGACCCCTTCCAGGTTAGTTATATCTTGACACTAGTATTTAATCCTTTAAAGCATAATAATTACTAAGTCTGTCCATAAACAGCGTCAATGCTAATCCCTACGCTTCATAGAATCGAGAACACATACGAAGCGCTGACGACTGCCATGACAGCGGGCTTAGGTTTGGACACAAATAAACCTCTATGGACAGCATTATGGCAAATGAATGAGAAGTGACATTACAGCACCTGAAACCTCAGTTACACTACATCGAGCCTTGCAAGTTTCTTGAAGGGCGACTGGTTTTTTACCTGCGTACTGAAAATTTAAAGTTTATTAATAAAATTTTTTGAGGAAACCATTCGTTTCTCATCTATTTCATTAAATATATTGTAAGGTGTATATCTGGGGTACGCGGTAGCGTAGTGGTTAAGGTACTATGCTACAAGCAGGTAGGTCGCGGGTTCAAATACCGATGAGGTCATTGGATTTTTTTCAATTGACCTAATCCTTCCGGCCGCACTAGGCCCTGGGGTTTACTCAGCCTCTAACAGAAATGAGTACCAGGAATTAATTAAATGATTTTCCTGGGGAGCCGATTGTCAAGGTAATGTGGGACCCTTAACGTCTCACAACCCTATGGGCCTTCACGGCCTGTTACAGGGATAGCTTTACTTTACTTTTAATATATAATATTGCTAGGTAACGACTCAGTAGACATGTTAAAAAGCACAAAAATATAAGCTGTATCTCAGTGGACTAATGTTTATTGCTCGTTGCTACGCAACAGACAGCGCAGCAATGAAGTCGCTAGATAGAAATCACGTGACTTCTTTTCTGTAAGTCGGTGCAAAAGTTTTATAGGGGACAGAGCGAAATGAAACTAGGAGTGGAGAGTCCAGGAGGGTTCAACAGTTGAGAATACAGGACAAGAACCGAGAGTGAATTGTGAATACTGAGTACAGATTAGAACAGAAGTGAACTGTAAGTTCTGTAAATCAGCAATAGCGCTCTATCGTCTGTATTTAATTTCAACTAAGAGAGATTTTAACCAAAGTCCTAATAAATCTAATCATCCGAATTAGAACCCGTAATTTTGTTACGCGTACCCTCCTACATGTGACAATATATATATATAGTTATAATCAATGCAATATGTTCTGATTATCAATAAACATAGCACGTCCTAAGGAAACACTACGGAAATGGTGTAATTTTTATTCCCAGACTGCTGGCTAGAAGTCAGTATTGTGTTCTTAAGTTCTGGCGACCCGCTATATCGACATAGACTTTCTTTTGTTTTACTGCCTTCAATTACATTCTAAGATAGTTTCCAGGTTCAAGGTCGCTGCTACATGCATCTTTCTCCATGCGAATTAATCAAAATTAAACCTCTCTGTCGAAGCCATCAAATTATCTTTCCACATTATGCAATTAACCGTTAATCGATAAATAAAAATTCCATGGTCCTTGTATCCAGCCACTGGCTATTATTCTCCTCTTTTCTTTTTGTAGTTTCTTGAGGTGGGGTGAGACTGAGTCCACTTGGTACGTTGGCCACTAACTGGCCTACTGTACCAGCCTCGGATGATGATGAATGTGGAGCAGTCGGTGGAATGAGAATTGGAAGGGAGAACCGAAGTACTCGGAGAAAACCTGTCCCAGTGCAACTTTGTCCACCATAAATCCCTCATGTCATGATGTGGACTCGAACCCGGGACGCCGCGGTGGTAATCCGGCGACTAACCACCTGAGCTACGGCACGGCCACCGTCCTATCTTCATTTCCATACTATATTTACCGAAGGACGGGTGATTGAATCCTGGGAGATGTCCTTTTTCCCCACCGAAATAAATTGTCCCACTTCTCCCATGGATTTCCCTTTTCACCTGTTCTTTTACTATTATTTCGTATCTCTCCTCTCTCTTTCTCTTTCTCTCTCCATACGCTTCGAAGAGTTCATTTAACATTTTCAATACGCGTTTTAATGGAATGGCAAGCGGTATAGGTGCTTCTAGAGCAAGGCCACTAATTTGCAGTTAAGGTTCGTCAGTTTGTAATAATAAGCGAGCCTGGAAAATGCAGTTACACAGTTCGTTTGATTACTAGCAGTTTCAGCGCGAGCTAATTAACCACGGTGATATAGCGAACTGCTATCCTCATCACTGTGCATGAGAGAGCATATGAATCTGTCTCGGTTTCAATTGTTTGAAATACATTCATCCTATCTGTTGCATATAAAGTTGCGGTCATCGCGTTATACGTAATATCGATGGGTGATTCTCGCACAAATCAAATACGAAGTTTAGAGAGAATTTTCCATCTATCAAAGATTTTCTTTAAACTTTAATTTTAAAATATATATGTAAATAAATAAAGTAAAGTAAGCAAAGGTATCCCTGTAACAGGCTGTGGGGGCCCATAAGGTTGTGAGACTTTGAGACTCCCACAGACAATCAGCTCATAGATGGCGGTAAGGTTATCAGCCATACGCCCCGGCCGCCCTTTACCCCCAAATACATTCCAAGAATATTCCTGGTACTCATTTGTGTTAGAGGCTGAGTCGACCCCAGAGCCATAGTGCGGCTGGAAGTATTAGGTCAATTGAAAAAATCCAATGACCTCATCGGGACTTGAACCCGCGTCCTTCCGACTTGTAGCATAGTGCCTCAACCAACTACTCTACCGCGTGCCCCCAAAATATGTAATGTAAATAATACCTAAAATTCAGTTTATAATTTACAAAAAGCACTATGTTTCTCCATCATAAACTCAAATCTGTCATTGCTGTTTAGGGAAATAATCGCTCCTTGTTATGAGAATCTTAAGGAACACATAAATATATTGTCATGGGGTTTGGATTGGTAACTGGTTTTGTTGAACTCTTACAGATCCGTGACTGGAAGTAATTACAATCGTTTCACTAATTCACACACTTTGCAGTTCACCAGAGCACACACTTAAGTCTTCTCAGTCTGCTGTGTCTTCGTCAGTCTTCCTGTTGCGGCTTCCAACGGCGGACGTTCCCCTTCCTGTGGGTTCTCAAATTGTCCCTAGTTTCTTCTACCCTCTTCTGGCATCAACAGCCCCCAGCTCACTTACTAACCAACCAACTACTCTTCACTTCACTGACTCATTCAGCTCAACCGACTTCATTTCATTTACTGTCCTCTTTATAATATTTCGACACGGACTACATAGAAAACACCTATCCTCTTTCGCTGTTTAATTGCCGTGCGATGATACGACGTATTCCATTGTTGCGTGCGCAGCCATCGACATGGACCGCGCAGAAAACACCATTCCTCTGTTGCTACATAAGGGCCGTTACTTAGTAATCTTTGTTTAGTTGTTTGTTTCGCGGTCGCTGCCTAACAACAAGTCTACATGCCATGATATTCTGTGGAAAAAAAGAAGCCCTTTCAGTGTAAGAGTTGATACATGTAGTTAGCACTGTGCTTTAAGGTCTACGAATCGTTGGACGAAGTGAAGTGCTGCTTAGGTGTATAATTAATCATCAGGGAAGCATCAACATATTAACTGTTTGTTCCACAGCACAGACTCCCCATGATTGCTCTTCGCGAGCCACTGGAATGATGAAGAGGGGAGGATTGGGGAAAGACAGAGCTAACTCTCGCCTTCATCAAGGTTAAAACAAAGCCTATCGAATAAACATTGAGTGTTAGGTAATCAAAACGTAGAACCTCTGCTAATTATGTACAATTTGCGCTGCCTTCATTTTTAAAGAAGAGAAGGCAGGTTTATGAAGTTATGCTGGATGTTGTGAGTTCCCATTTTAAGCTTATAAACCTACTGATAGATTTTCATTGCATTTGGCTTGAACATCATTCCATTGGATGTCACCCCAACTCTGTAATTTTAGTTTCCTACAATCAGTATAAGCAACATGGCGGACGCAAGAATTTGTAAGATGGGTGTGACGCTATCACCACTTCATATAGGATAATGATGTGTAGTGATAAATCTTCGAATAATATGCAACTTTTAAAATGCTTTTTGTCGAACGTAAGACAACAGGCCTCTTTATCTTTCGCTTCTACGGCAGTAACTAACGAACCAATGGAGGTAAGGACTAATACACCTATACATTATGTTTCTTTTAGGTTTGTATGTCAGAAATTACAAATATGGAGACATGAAGGTGTGAAAATTGGAAAGTCAGGATTCCATTCAAAAAATTTAACTGGGAAACGTTAGATTTAAGTAATATGTTCTTCCCACAAAATATCACTACTGTTGATGCTGCTGCTACTCCTACTCCTACTCCTACTCCTACTCCTACCGCCACCACCAATACTATTACTACCAGCATCAATACTACTACTACGAGTACTACCGCTACCACTACTGTACTATTTGTACTTCACTGTTAACACCCAGAATTAGTCTTTGCACTTTAACCATGAAAATGGAGGTACTATATTTTACCAAAACCATTTTGATCCATCTCTGACTGCAGGCTTACATAACCTAGATCATAATATTGTGAAATGTAAATCCATTGCTAGGTAACGGCTTTTTGAAACACGTCTAAGAGGTTATGACAGAGACATCGAGTCCTAGGCAACGCATACAGAAACTTTTCCGTTACAACGGGTAGGTAAAGGTTGTTCACACAGCAACGAAAGACACATACGCGAAGTAGGAACCCTTGGAGACGGTGATCTCTATACGGTTCGGCCAAAACCTACCTCAGGGAGAGATAAGCTACATGATTAGATACTGGAGAGTCCTATAGAGTAGAAGCCCAGTCCGTAGGCTACATGATTAAATACTGGAGAGTCCTATAGAGTTGTAACGCAGTCCGTAGACTACATGATTAGATAATGGAGAGTCCTATAGAGTATAAGCACAGTCCATAGATTAAATGATTAGATGCTGGAGAGTCCTATAGGGTAGAAGCCAAGTCCGTAGACTACACGATTAGATACTGGAGAGTCCTATAGAGTAGTAGCCCAGTCCGTAGACTACATGATTAGATACTGGAGAGTCCTATAGAGTAGTAGCCCAGTCCGTAGACTACATGATTAGATACTGGAGAGTCCTATAGAGTAGAAGCTCAGTCCGGGGAGAAGACAGAAGAGAGAAGACTGGGTGCAGACCTGCTCACCGAATTCGCACAAGGGGCATCTAAGCGAAGAAGTGTTGAAGGCTTTTGTGTTATTGTTCCAGTAAGCTCTTGTAGTGTTGTATTTGTAGATTCGCCTGGTGCATGTCAAATAAATCAATTCATCAATCCAGAGAACCCATTAATTACTCGTGTTACCAGGATACCTGATAATATAAGTAACAGGTTACTCTTTGATTTATTTCCGAAACATTTGTTATAACATTAAAAAAATTAGCAGCCGCTTATACCAGACGATGAATTTCACACTTCAGAGGGGATAAAAAAGCCTAACAAAACAACAATGGTTACAATTTAGAAATATATGTCAAGATTTTTATATTTTTGGACGATATAGATTGCAGTAACTTCAGGCAATTTTCTGTATCACAAATGCAAAGACGCACCATGACTGTACAGTCACAGCATCGGTTGTCATAACATGTGTATTATGAAGCCACAAAGACAAGGTGAACATTCAGAAATGAGCGTATTTGACGTGCTTGCATCTAGGTCTACAAATATCGTATTTTGGATAACTTTCCGTTGGCGAGATCTGTTTGTTGTACCGGATACAAGCGATCCGATCGACATTGAACCGTTATCACAGTAGTTCAGGCTCAACACATGCGCATTTTGATCACAGACTCCTCTCTGTCATCACAGAACAATGCGAAATCCTAAGACAGGGTCCAGACTGAGAGTTACCACATTTTATCAGCATCTCCAGGAAAAAGACCCGAGAGTACATACATCAGGCCTTAACCGATTCTGCCAAAATCATTTGTAATTCAGCATTCATGAATAACTATGGTATTCTACGTCATAAAAAAATATAACTACTAATAGGCTCGTAAGATAACCCACAAGTAAATTAGAGGAAATATTGCAAAGAGTCGAAGGTTGCCTACACAACATCGTCAAACTTAAATCTGTTTGATTCTATGTACACTAAAGTTTTCGTATGTAACAGAAATTTTGTTACACATTAAGTATTAAAATTAATAATCCCTCATTCTGTCCACACGGTGTCTTTATGTGTTTAATGGGATTCTTAAGAAAAACTAGAGATTTCTTCCTTAAACTATCTAGGCTTGAAAACAATATGCATACTAGTAACTTTTAGTTTACTTGTATTTTTGCTGTATTCTTTAATTTGAGCATTTTTTTTAAATTTTTTACTGCTAGTGGGGTGGGAATAAGTTCCTTGTACTGCGGCCACTTTTGGCCTATTGTACCAGCCCCAGATGATATATGAGGGTGATTGTGGAGCAATAGGTGGAATGAAGATTGGCAGGGGAAACCGAAATACTCGGAGAAAACCTGCCCCAGCGTCACTTTGTCCACCACAAATCCCACTTGACCAGACCCGGGATCAAACCCGGGCCGCCGCGATGGGAAGCCAGCGACTAACCGCTTGAGCTATGGCGTGGCCCTTAATTTAAGCATACTCTGTATCTTAGGGGAATAGGTTACTTGCAGGTTCTAGGTGTAGATGAGAAAATAGGATTCACATTGGCATTTATATCGTATGAGGGGGTGTAGATTGGTTTCAGATGGCTTAGACTATAGTCCTCCAATGATGGAGTGTTGTGAAAACGATAAAAAACGAGTTCCATAAAGAGGGGAAGATTTCTTGACGAGCTGAGTAAGTATACGTTTTGAAGGATTACGCTCCATGTAGTTAGTAACTGCAGCACATGAAACACATAGTGGCACGTACTGAGTTTCCTTGGAATACGATTCTACTGAACAATAGCGACGCAGGAACTTCGTGTCACTGAACTACGTGGAAGATGAATTGTATACAGCAGCTGTCATAATGGAAATCAGATCATTCATTGCAAAGCACAAAATAAGCAGAAACTGACAGGTGCATGACAACCAGAGGAAACAGGTATATAAGCAGTTCTTTTCACCTAGTGAGTCATCACTATACCAGAATTCTGAACTTGTACTAGTACAAGTAATTAGAAAACGATCGAAAACCACGTTCTGGCTTCTTAGGTCTATCACGTCCAATCGTTGCCGGGTAACGGCGCTCAAACTGAGAGACCTATTTGGATAACCCATAATAAATCTTGAGGAGGCATTTGATTTTATTCAAGTCAAAGGGGATGAGATGGGCATGGCATATAGCACGAATGGGGGAGATGAGGAATGCATATAGAATATTGGTGGGAAAGCTTGAAGGAAAAAGACCCTTAGGAAGACCAAGGCGTAGGTGGGTGGGCAATATTAAAATTGATCTTAGAGAGAGAGAGTGGAATGGTATGGATTGGATTCGCCTGGCTAAGGATAGGGGCTAGTGGAGGGCTCTTATGAATACGGTAATGAACCTTCGGGGTCCATAAAATGTTTGGGAATTCTTGAGTAGCTGCAGATTTGGCGGCTTCTCAAGAAAGGCTCAGCTCCATGAGCAAGTAAGTAAGTAAGTAAGTAAGCTAGGCCGCGCCATAGGTCAAGCGGTTAGTCGCTGGCTTCCCACCGCGGTGGCCCGGGATCGATCTCGGGTCTGGTCATGTGGGATTTGTGGTGGACAAAGTGGCGATGGGTCAAGTTTTCTCCGCGTACTTCGGTTTCCCCTGCCATTCTTCATTCCACCAATTGCTCCACAATCACCCTCACCTATCATCTGGGGCTGGTACAATAGGCCAGAAGTGGCCGCAGTACAAGGGACTTAGTCTCAACCCTTTAGCAATAAGAAAAGTAAGTTAGTAAGGGTTTAGGCTGACTTGGCAAAACGTTGTATGTGGCTTCACTTTGTATCACTTCAGGATATTTCAGTACAGTGACTGACTACGGACGCTACGGACTGCATGGCCACGATTAAATTCCCAGCAGAGGCGCTGTGCTAGTCTTTGACAGCACTCACGAAGACGGCTTTGGGCCTCAAGCATTGCGTACAGAGACAAAGAGGTCTGAAAGTGAAGCTGACCACTTAGCTCAATGTCCAACTCTACCTCCAAACTTGCCGATCGCGGTAGCCGAGCGGTCTAAGGCATGCTTCGTTCGCTCGGAAGTCGGGATCGTGGGTTCGAATCCCACTCAGGGCATAGATGTTCGGTGTTTGTGTGTATGTGCGTTTTTCAATGGTTGTGTACAGGTACAGACCTTGCGACGAGCTGATCACCTGCCCAAGGTGTCTTGCCGAATGTCTAAAATCTAGTAAACCGAAGTGAAAAGGAGAGTTTCATGGAGGTAGACCAAAGTTGTAGCGCCAAAGAAAAAAATATCTCCAAACTTATTACAGATACTCAAGATATGTTACTTAATTACGCACACGAACTTGTTTTGCCAACATCATTTTAATGGTTGCTTTATTCACGGAGATATTTTCCGTGTTTCAGCAGATTTCATGAAAATTTGACACAAGCGTATGGAACATTTATTAAACAAGCGTTGAGATGCTGCCTAAATTTTAATTAGTTTCAAGGGTTTAACCCTCTAAAAATACGGCCGACGTTGACCCTGACAAGGAAGATGGAGGGTATCTCCGAAATGTTGACTTTTAATTCAACATTTAAACGGCTGAACGAACGAGATTTCGGTACATTTATTCACCGTGGAAGCTTCAAATCTTATAGAACTATGTCCATGGTTAACGCATTGTATGAACTTAGGTTGTACAGTAAGTCACGAACGAGAGCCCAGTCTTCTTGTTCAGTATATCATATCTGCTCTGTGAATCAAAAACTCTGAGATGTAGTGGGTCTGGAACTGCTTCCACTCAGCGTCTTGAGGATAACTGAGGAGCTATTTGAATGGAAAAGTAGCGGTTCCGGTCTAGAAAACCGAGACTAACGGCCGTGGGGATCCGCTGCTCTGATCACGCGACACCCTCTATCCGCTAAAGTTGGCACTCTTCTGTGAATATTGATAACATTTTAATGTGGATGTGTGGAATATAGAATGCTAAATATAGGTGATGGTTTAAAATAGAATATTTGCGCGTATTATTCGTGGGTGATGGCGTTAGATGTCAGTTTCGGACTGGAAAGGAATACGGAAGAAAACAGGGAAGGTAAAACAGCATTAAAGCTTAAGTAACAAATGTAGGCATAATTCCCATTGTATTCTGAACGGGTGTTACAGTAATATTACATTAAGTGTGCCTTATGTGACGACCTTGGATTAAATGTCACGAGTTCCGTTCCAGTCTTACATCTTATTATTGTCTGTTGTAACAAATTAAAAATAACTGTCATACGGTTGGTCCCTTTTGGGCATAAATCTATATCAAATTTTGGAAAATTCGGTCAAACGCTTTATAAACTGGAATGAGGATGTAAGATTTGAAGTTTTCACAGCGGTGACTATGAAGAATTCCGTCTTCTGGGGTGTGGCGCCGTGTAGATATTGTGTAAACTGACGTTTGATTCCTCGCTCACTTTTTGTAGAATAAAAATGGAGACGATACAGTCCTCCGAAACGTCGATTTACACAATATATACACGGCGTCACATCCAAGAAGACGGAATTCTGGAATGATGATACATATATGAACACCCATAGGGACAGCATCATAATATATTCATGTTTCTTTTGAAACCTACAAATTCTCATCATAATTTAACTACGTGGCAGAATATTTTTCCATCGTTGCTGCATAAAGCGACATCATTCCTAATCACTTCGTCCTCTATGGTCGTTATGGAAGCAGGCTGCATTAAATGGTTAAAACAAATATTCCATACTCGTTACATTCTGAATATGTATACTGGAAATCCAGTCGACTGTGTTTGCTCATCGCGACCTTCCTCTTTTCGCTTTAAAGCTGAACTAAATAACGTAAATAAATCTGCGGGATGTTGAATTTGATAGGGCTGCTTCAGTTGTGCGAATCCGGGCCTCAGTCGGTAAAGTGGGAGGCTACTATTTGGACGACCAGGTCTCTTTCCGGAAAGGACGGAATTTTCTTCTCTCCATCACTGGACACTGATCAGCCAAATTTACGTTGCAAAGAATTCTATCCACTGTGATCTAACGCTTTTCTTGATTGGGTTAATCTTCGACCATGAAGATGATGGCGACATGTTTCTCCGAAGCGGAAACAAGTCGCCAGGCGCCCAACCAGTCAAAACTTACGATGTGAAGAGTTCTATTCTCTGGGATATAAAACCATTAGATCCTTTCGAAACGTCTGTTGACTGTCAATATGCTACATAGGATCATGACCCAGAAGCTAGAAGTCTTCATAAACACCTCTGTGAAAATTCCACACTCTACAAATTGTACGTCGTATTACTCCACTGCGCAAGCGCGCGGTGTAGGTGACACAGTGTTCCGTTTCTTAAATAAATTTAATATCGTTACTCTGCAACCAATATCCGGCTGGCAGCCCTGGGGCACTACGAAAGCTCCAGTTCTTGGATGATGAAATATGAGTAAACCATCAGCTCGAAGGCATTGAACATTGACCTTGACTAAGTTACCTTGCAAACGAAATCGATATTTGCTCGGAACACCACTTTTTTTTTTATTGCTAGTGGGGCGGGACTAAGTCCCTTGTACTGCGGCCACTTCTGACTTATTGTACCAGCCCCAGATGATAGGTGAGGGTGATTGTGGAGCAATTGGTGAAATGAAGATTGGCAAGGGAAACCGAAGTACTCGGAGAAAACCTGCCCCAACGCCACTTTCTCCACCACAAATCCCACGTGACCAGACCCGGAATCGAACACGGGCCGCCGCGGTGGGAAGCCAGCGACTAACGGTTTCAGATTACCACCGTAGCACTGACAGACAGCAAGTTCCTTTCGACCTGCATAGCTAGATTCGACAAAAAAATCGATATTTCTCCTTCGGGCCTCTAGCGTGTGTGCCGTTATTTTCCTAAAGATATCATCTACATAGTTTTACGAGTAGTTACGGATATGATCTCAGTAACTGATGAAAACGAATGAAAATCATTAGAGACTTTTTCGATACTATCGCTATTTTGTGTTCTGAGGCGCATCTGAGGGACAGCCTCTGTGTTCTAGTGGTCAGAGTTTCTGCCTACAGATCCTGAGTTCCCGGGTTCGATTCCTGGCGCTACCGGAGTTTCTGAGGAGTAGTGGGTCTGGAACGGGGTCCACTCAGCCTCGTGAGGATAACTGAGGAACTATTTGAATGGAAAAATAGCGGCTTCGGTCTAGAAAACTGAGATTAACGGCAGTAGGAATCCGTTGCGCTGACCTAGTGACACCTTCTATATGCAAAAGTTGGCAGTAGCTTCGCCGACAAGCGGCGGACGCTCGGTTGGTATAGTTCGCTTGTGGACTATAGGCCACGGAGTTTTTTTGTTTGCTTGTTTTTGAGGCCCATCTGAGCGGCCTTTATTTTAGGAGTTAGAAGCTTTACATGTGTCAGGCACCGATCTGCGATGCATGAACTCTGAAATTCCAGATATGAATAAAATCGGTCCAAAAGTCCAGTCGCTAGCGAGAAGCATATTCATGCATATGCACAGACACATTTTCAGACATACAGATATAATTCCAAATCACGTTTTCGGATTCGGGGAAGGAGGGCTGAAAACAAACAAATGCGTGAAAATATCGATAACTTTTTTCCCCCACCAGCATAATGATTTCTCGCCACGGATTCAAAACTTGGCGGCAGAAGCATCAGTTGCCCCATGAGAGCTGCCAGTCTACCCATCGTCAGCAGTTGACCAGCGGGCTATCTGACAGATAGTGACGCTTCCCAGCCTGTGAGCGGCTAATGCTTTCAACTGGTGAAGAGCTCCAATGTCAGAGTCAGCGGAAGTGTAAAATTTCTATCGATATAGAGGTTACGTGCAGGTCACGTTAGCCGAGCGGTCTAAGGCATGCACTGTCTTCGCTCGCTCGGAAGCTGGGATCGTGTGTTCGAATCTCACTTAGGGCATGGATGTTTCTGTGCGTCTTTGTGTGTTTGTGTACAGGTAGAGGCCTTGCGACGGGCTGATCACCCGCCCAAGGAGTCCTACCGAATATGTAAGATCTAGAAAAACCGAAGTGAATGGAGAAGTTCATGGAGGTAGGCCTAGGCCCACTGGGGCTGTAGTGCCAAGGAAAATAATAGAAGTTACGTACATTAGAGTAAAAGTGTGAATTGAAATATTACACACGTGTAATAGGACTAGATATAAGTGTAACTTTCCGTTTACTGTTTCGTAACCCGGACCTAGTAGAGAACACCGAATGATGTGATGTAATGTATTCTGAATTCTTGCCAATACGCACGGTAGAAATAATGGTTAAGACTACGTGAAAGAAATGCTGTAGAATTTTTGGATGTGATTTGAACCCCAAGTCCAACTTTTTAAATTACATGAGCAGTCTATAATTTAATTCCTTAAGCTGAGTGTGATTCCTTCTTTACTTTGGGTACTGCATATTTTGATCATTGACAAGGAAAGCGGCTATCCGCCGGGCGATAAACGGACATTTTTCCTTCTCTTATATCAGATCTAACATTATTACGGGGGTGAAGGTTCATGTTAAGGTGTTCTGGGATACGATACGGTGTAGTCTGGTAGATGTGTAATATAGATTAGGAGGAATAGACTTGTAATCTCATGAAGAGGGAGGCAGATTATTCATTCGAAACATTGGTACCAACCTACCAGACTACAGATTGTCATAACTTAGAAGACCACAATATGAAGGTACTGTGAAATGTAGACCCGTTGCTAGGCAAACGACTCTGAAAAAGCAGCTATACAACAGCCCTTACTGAATAACAGCTTCGCAAACAAGCATATTTGCAAGGCAACAATTGGTAACAGCAACAGAGGAACGGTATTTTGTTGTGCTCTCCGTGCCGAGATGTTAAAAGCAGAGCAGTTGTAGCATTGAGTTAATTGGGGACAGTCTCCAGACGGTAAGAATGGGAGAGAACGTTGTTGAGATCCGTCACCAGGCAACGACTGGTGAAGGCATAGCAAACTGAGAAGATTTTATGTGTGCTGTGGTTACAGCGATATTTGGAGCGTGTAACTGTGACACTTTCTTAGTTATTTTCGTAGTATTTATGTTCGATAAATGTTCAATAAATTCGACTACCAGTCCGAAACCCGGCTATGATCACTCTAAAATCGTGACAGTATTTTCGCTACATCGGTAAAAGAAAACAACGCGAGCAACGAGAATAACAAGTTATTTTGCAGTTACCATTCACGTATATATGCATTTTGCCTGGAAATATGAAATGAACCTTCAGAATATTGGTGTGTGAAAAGTTGTGCCTAAGCCAAGCATGAGAATTCAAGTGTTTTCGCCTGCTTCTTGCTCTCTAGTTGGTTGGGTTTCTCTTCTACCCTAAATATGGTGGCAGTATGTTCCTCCAAAATGTCTGCAATGTCTGGGTTGGATCTCAGGCCATGTACTCTGGAATTTGTAATGGACGAAGTGGCATTGGGCCAGATTTTCTCCGAGTACTTCGGTTTCCCCTGATAATTGATTCCGCCAGCTGCTCCACACATATCTATTATTACCACCCGGGGCTGGTACAATACGCCTACTACCAAGCGGAATCAGTCTCACCAAATGCCAAGAATTAAAACAAATACTCCTCACAGTCATTGCTGTGAGAACCCCAAATCGAATAATTGTTACAGTGTTTAACATCCTAAAGCCAAACTGTCATTTGAATATTTAAAATCCCTGTTCATACCCCCACGGAAATAAGCACCTAGTCTCCATCACTAAGGCCAACTTTCTATTCTGTTAGGCAAATAAACATTATTTACTCTGGCAATCATATGTAACATATGTATACACGGTGTGGGGATAAACGCGCAGTTTCTGAATGTTAGAACAGGTGGTAGTGAGAAAGGCGCTTTAAAGGATTAATTTCAAAGAACCACTCATTTTGACGCCATCATCATAACCGGATTTACAGGACTTCCATAAGAAGTCCTGACTGTGAGACATATACGATAGATGCCTTTCCAACGTCTCTTTTTGGTTAAAGAAACACAGCGTTTCCAGTAGATTCTAAAGGGTTCTAACGTTTGTGTATAACACTCAGAATTATTGGGGTTTTTTACCTTGTCCATCGTCCGGTATTCTAGAAACTAGAGAACACAACGTTAATAAAATTGGATCTGTTTACGTCCTCATGAGACCGCCTCTGTGGTCTAGTGGTCAGAGTTCCTGGATACAGATCCAGAGGTCCGGGTTCGATTCCCGGAGATATCACATTTTCTGAAAAGTAGTGGACCTCAAATGGTGTCCACTCAATCTCGTGAAGATAACTGAGGAGCTATTTCGAGGAAATAGCGGCTCCGGTCTAGAAAACCGAGATTAACGGCCGTGGAGATTCGTTGTGTTGACCACGTGACACCATCTATCCGCTAAAGTTGACACTAACTTCGCCGACAAGCGGCGGCCGCCCGGTCGGTATAGTTCGCTTGCAGACTAAAACCACGCAGTTTTGTTTGTTTTTATATATACTGAATATAATAAACTAAAATCTTAGTACTAGATTCTAAAGGATTCTGACAATGGTGTATAACAATCAGAATTGCTGGGTTCTTGGACTTTTTCCAATGTTCGGTATTCCAGAGACTAGAAAACACGACGTTTCGGAAACTGAGTCTGTTTCCGTCCTCAGGTGAGGAGAGAGACAACTACTCTGTTGGGATCCTTAGAAAGATCGAGGTTAGGTCTAAGGGACCCAACAGAGTAGTTGTCTCTCCCTTCACCTGTGAACGGAAACAGATCCAGTTGCCGAAACGTCGTGTTCTCTACTTTTCCGAATACAGAACAATGAACAGAGTGAAAAAACCCAGTAATTCCGACGTTTCCAGATTGGGTTGAATTAATGGAGCTAATTACTGTCCCCGGACACGGGAGACAGCTTCCATAAAGTTATGTTTCCTTAACCGAAACGAGGCGTTGGCGACAGCTGCTCGTCGTGTACAAGTATATCAGTTAAAGAATATTCTTTCCTCACAAATCATTAGAGACCCATCAGGTACCCGGCAGAATATTGCTTATGTCTTGATTTTAAGCCAAATCGAACCCGTGGCCCAGATTCAAGATCTGGAATTATTATATATGTATTTTTTTTTAGTTTCGAGCCCGCAAAACTATTTACAGCTCCTTGACCTGTCGACAAATTCACCTACACACTAATAATGCTGACCAATATGACGCATTCAGGAGATGCGTCGGTGTTCTCATACGAATATACATATATATGGGTTGCTGGCATATATTGAAACAGTATCAGTCCGTCTGCGTGTTCCAATTAAATACCCTATTTGTCAGTTAACACCTACAGTTTCTATTTTGCATGAAATTCGATTGGATCTCATAAAATATTTCTGTGTTACAATCGGTAACTGTAAATATTAACCGGTAATTATACAGAATTACCAAAAAGGAACTGGTAAATATGATAAATCTATAGAAAATAATCACTTTCATCGGTAATTATAGCTAATGTAAATAGATCATCTACTGAAAATAATGTATGGTTTTAACAAGTTGGTTTAGCAGTAATGTTTCTCTGAAGGGTACCCGAGAGGTGACCGATTCAAATTTCGGCCACAACACCCACTCTTCTGTGGTATTTAGTTATCTCCCATAGTCCCCTAGGAAAATTCCGGGATATTACCTTAAATTTGGTCACGACCGCTTCCTTTCACATCCCTTCCAATAATCATACTACCGTTCGTCGTTATAGGCCTACAGTCTGAGTCACTGACAACGTCGTTAAAACAACAACAAATAGAAATAAAATGAAGTTGTTATTCACTGCCAATATTCATAGGATTCAAACATGGCAAAATGCATATTAACAATGAACCGCAACACGCTGTTAGCGCAGAACTACAGTCGAACAAAATGAGAGGGAAGCTCTGCTACAATTTGGGTACAGCAGCGCGCCTCTCTTCTCCACAGACCACTCCCCGTTCAAGCGCAACTTTAATCAGCCCCGTGCCCGGTGCTTATGGTCAACAGCTCCACCCCGAGCCATCACAGCCCTGTCACGTTCAGGGAAACAGTGTCGTAAGTCCTCTTGTTTTTAGGAAGTTCTTTTTCCGTATTACTCATAATTGATATACGAGAATTTACGTCAGAAATTCTTCTTCGTCTAACACGAAGTATGCTTTCTAGTTTGGTTCTATTTAAATTCGAAACCATTAAACAAGCCGGAAGGTCGCGGGTTCAAGTCCCGATGAGGTCACTGGATTTTTTCAGTTGACTTAATCCTTCCAGTTACACTTACCTCTTTCCTACTCTGGACCTAACAGAGAAAACTCAAAGACATTATGAAATAAAATCTGTATTCTTCCCATTACGATTATGTCCCATCTCCACGACTGCTAAACCCAACTGCGAGTTTCCCCCCGTACAGTTTTTGCATGAGATCAAACTGTCCATTCCAGTTTTTGCCTACTTTCCTTTATTAACAAACTAGAAATATGCTTATGAGATCGTCGTATTGTCTGTGCGTCTGTGTATCCCCCAAATTAACTTTAGAATGCCTGAACTAGCCTTCATGAAACTAGGGTTATGTATCATGACACCTGAGCCAATCTGAGTCATCGACCTGTGTGTCTATATATATGTATCCACTATCGCTGCTAGGCAGGAGCACAGTAAAACCATTACCACCGTAACGAGTACACACGTAAGAATTCATGAAGAACCTCCGGTAGATGGGGGAAGTATTAGATACCACTGCTAGTAGAGGGCCGACCTCGCTGGCAGAAAAGGGCTGATAATGGACACCAGTACCCGTAGGGTATGGACACAGAAGAAATTAAAGGGGATATACAATGGACCAATAACTGGTCTAAGTGCATGGGGAAACCCACCTCCTCCAACAATGAATTAATGAATGAATGAATGAATGAAGAAACTCCTTAGGAAATGTGTTATACGGTATTTATAATATGTAAATATTTTTCTTTAAATTTAGGCTTAGTAGGTTGTAATTATGTTTCCACGTCTCTCCGTTAGCTAAAAGTTTCATTTGTGCAGAGAAGAATAAACTTAGAGAAGAGAGAAAATCGCGATTCTTCCTTACATCGCATAATGTGGCTAACCCTTCCTCTCTCGGCTCTGCGCGGTTGCCTGCCCACACGTTTGTTCACAACTGTGCAGTAAATATCCCCGCGATGGCTTCCTGGAATCACTACGGTCTCACGCCTTAAATGTGCTTTAATTGTAACTAATGGCTCCTAATAAAAGTAAAATGAAAGTACATTACTTTGAACTCGGGAATCACGTAAAAGGACTCAAACTGACCCTTAAGTCAAGTACAGTAATTTCAATAATATATTCTAATCATTAGAATCTATAATTTTCGCTGACTCTGGTATTACGTGTATAATCCTGACACTTATCACATTCCTTTTGTTACACTTTTTTTAATTTGACATTTAATATTTTACACTAATCGGTAAAAATGAGAAAACAAAAAACAAAAAAATATATTAAATGAATTGATATTATTATAAATATGAAAAATTATGGTTCTTATATAATGTGACTGAGGTAAATAAACTTATGTAACATAGTCGGTCGAGGCTCTATGCTACAAGCTGGAGGGTCGCGGGTTCGGGTCCGAATGAGGTGGATTTTTTCAATTGACCTAAACCTTCCAGCCGGACTATGGTCCTGGGGTCTACTCAGCCTCTAACAGAAATGAGTACCAGGAGTCTTCCCGTGGGTAAAGGGCGGCCGGCGCGTAAGGCTGACAACTTCACCGCCATTTGTGAGCCGATTGTCTAGAGAATGTGGGACCTCCAACGTTTCACAAACCCATGGGCCTCCACGGTCTGCTACAGGGACAATTTCTACCCTTTTTCACATTTTTTACATTTTAAGTATATCAACGTCCCTACAAACAACATTACCAACTAAGTCGCATCTTGTGCAGAAAAGTTTTACTTGAAGAGTCGATATTTTACATAGAAAAATATATGAGACGCTGAGTTGGAACTCGTAGAGTAACAATCTCTAAAATGGAAGGACAGAATTTATTAGCAAGAAAAAACTTTAATAAGGAATAGAGCATCAACTGGCTTTTTAAGTTCTTTAAAGCATTAGCAAAACTATTATGAACATGAAGAAATAAAAGAATATAACAAAGTGCTGCATACTTCTGCTGGATGCGTTCCGGTTTGTTAGCATCAGCAAATGTAATACAAAGATAAGAAATGTAAAGTTATCACACTATTCCGCTTCCATATTTTCCAGACAGTCGGATCAAAGATGGCGGTGAGGTTGTCAGCCTTACGCGCTGGCCGCCCTTTACCTCCAGGAAGATACCTGATACTAATTTCTATTAGAAATTTCGCCGGGTTTCTAATCAATACGCAGTAATACGGGAGGAAGAGAAAGTGTGTTGAACGCTCCTTCGCCTGCAATCCCATGACTAGACAAGTCGTCATTCAGAGATGTCGGAGAAGTTGCCGACGTACCAGGCGAAGACGCAATCGAGCGGCGGAAGTCATCCATTCTATTAAGCCAGACAGACCTCTTTGATACCTGCTTTATACCGTTTCTTGTTTGGCTTACTTTCCGACCCTCAATATGGCGTCGAAATGATCCTCTGAAGCGCCAAGTGACTTCGACGGTCTACATGGTGATAGTTCGGCAATCCTACATGGCGTTTCATCGCACTTTCAAGGTCCAATATTTCACTACCGACCAACGGGAGGACACACTTCAGGACGACGAATATGACGAAGAAGAATAAAGTAAAAAGTAAAGTAAAGCTGTCTCTGTAACAGGCCGTGAAGGTCCATAGGATTCTGAGACGTCGAGGCTCCCAAATTTTTAAGACAATTGGCTCAGAGGTGGCAGTGAAGTTGTCAGCCTTATGCGCCGTCCGCCCTTTACCACCAGGAAGATTCCTGGTACTCATTCCTGTTAAGAGGCTGAGTCGACCACCGGGTCATAATACGGCTGGCAGTATTAGGTCAATTAAATTGAATGACCTCATCGGGAATGGAACCCGTGACCTTCCGGCTTGTAGCATAATTCAAAATACCGAAGATGTATTTAAGTTTACTTATAAAAATGGTAAAATATAAAATATACAGACAGTCGAAAAAAGAAAGAGAAAACCTCACAGTGCGAGCTAGGTCCAACAAGTGAACTCTTAAAAATATTCTAAAGTATAACAACGAATGACAAACAATTCGTGTTCCATGAAACAGATCAAAATCTCGCTAATTCGGACTCCGTGGGAGGAAATAAATTCTGAATTAGGAGTCAATCCGCATTAGAGAACTGATTTATTTATGTGCTAAATTAACAGCCCACTGGCCAGTTACAAAGCAAGCACGAGTAAATGGAAGAAACAAAACACAAATCAAACATAAGACAGAAATAAGGACATGTATATAATTTTGAAAATAATACTGATAAATGTACGAGTGTTAACACAAATGACACATTCAAAAGATTACCTAGAGACAGGAACAGGCTTGTGTTTAACCCGTGGAAATCAGAAGATCTGCATATATTTAAGTACTGACACTACCACGGTGTGGCGTTGAACCGCCCGAACACCCGGACCGTAGAAATTGATTTCCACTCCAAGAAGGCTTTTATGGGTTGTGTTGCCCTGTCTTGTGACAAGCAGAATCTCTGTCCAAGACTTATGGAATAGAACTTGACATGTAATACACCCAGAAGAAATGCCCCGTAAATAGTTTCAGTAGAAATGAAGTACTTCACGAATATACTCCACATCCCCGCTAATGCAGCAAATTGAAAAGTTTGTATCCTCGACTGTTTCAATTCGTGCTCATTATTTGGCTTACAGAGGTGACTATGAAGTGTAATATTGTTGGGATATGACGGCCCGTAGTCCAGTAGTTCACCTACGTTTCAGCTGAACGTCCTGTCTCCTTCTTCAGGGGTTGAAGGGTAGTTCAAACAAATAAACCTGTTTTTGATGGTTGCTTTCTTGGCTTACTTTTCAAACACTGAAGATGGACGCATTACATTCCTCAGAAATGGTGGTAAATTTCCACCTGACTACTTAGTATTTTCTCCGAAAATGGTATTCTTCACAATTTAGTTTCTACTAATTTCTAACCATTTGAAATATAAACTTCCTTAATTAAAAATTTAATTTATATATTACAAAGAATGAACGAGGTAACGTAGTTGGTTGAGGCACTGTGCTACAAGCCTGAAGGTCGCGGGTTCAAGTCCCGATGAGGTCACTGGATATTTTCAATTGGCCTAATTCTTCCAGCCGCACTATGGCCCTGAAGTCGACTCGGCCTCTAACAAAAATGAGTACCAGGAATATTCTAGAAATATTCTTGGCTGACAACCTTGCCGCCATCTATGAGCCGATTGTCTAGAAAATGTAGGGACCTCAATATCTCACAAGCCTATGGGCCTCCACGGCCTGTTACATGGATACCATTACTTTTTATTCTACAAGAAATACATTGCGTCTCCATTACAACCTCTTAATCTCTTAACATATGGGTTAAATATAATCTGTGTGCGAATTCAAAGCCGGCGGTGCATACGGTAACCACTCTGCTCTAAAGGATTCATACGAAAATCGCACCCTCGCCACTTTTGGTCATCCAGTCGACAAACTACCACACTTTAATTGGAAAGCGTTTCCTAGACAACGCGAGATATAAGGAGACAGCTCAGGAACTTTTAAGGCAAGTGGCTATTCCATTTCGTATAAAACATGTAATAAAGACGCGGTTTATGGCTAACTTAAGGGATCCAATCAGGAATTTACAAGTGCGGAGACGGGACGACCTTTATATCTTGTGTCGCGGAACTGATCTCGGCATCACTGGCCAAGAGCCACATGTCCGAATCATGTCTATCAATTATTTCACTCTTGGTTTGTTAAATGATCTTGTCTCAACTACACAGCAACGACGAGTGGCAAGAGAAGGTTATCTTCAGTGCTGAGATCCAGCAGATTAAGAATTTGGATGGAGACCGCCGTGGCTTATTTGAGTGTTATCACATTACGGCTGGGGACACTGATGGAAACTATGAATTTGCTCAGTCGGAATATATGATACCCCGATCGAAACTAGATTTCAGGCAGCTCAGGTTAAAAAGTTGTGGAGCCTTAGATCCATTCATGTCGCTGTGTTTTGGTACTGAGATAAACAGCACTAATCTATCCCTAGAATTGATATGTGGTCTGGTAGTTTCAACCAAGTATTTGTCTCTAAATACAAAACTATGAAGATATATGAGGGGAACTGAGATAATTTATTGGATTTTTCAATTTACCTAATCCTTCCAGCCGCACTATGGCCCTGGGTTCGACTCAGTCTCTTAACAGAAATGAATACCAGGGATATTCTTGGGATGTTCTTGGGGGTAAAAGGAGGCCGGCGCTTAAGGCTGATAACCTTACCGCCATCTATGAGCCGATTGTCTAGAAAATGTGGGAGCCTCGACGTCTTATAACCTTACGGGCCTCCACGGCCTGTTACAGGGATACCTTTACTTACTTTTTTTTTTTACTTATGCGCTACGTGTTTTGGCCACAGAGGGCCATCAACAGGCAATACATTTTTAAGGAACATAAATCAATATATGATACACACCACCAATGGAGCGGCGCATCCAATGGGGCAGAGAGTGGCCAAAATAAATAGGAAGAACAGAATCCTATAATATCAAAATTAATAATAATAATAAT